>NC_073305.1:13565778-13865778 GCF_027595985.1 Sorex araneus
GATCCCCAACTATTAAATATTGTTCTGTTGACTCCCAAGTACTTACTAGGTGTGGCCCTGATGATGCCTAAGCATCACCTTCTGAAGAACCTACTTGCTTTCCAGGTGTTTAAAAATGTGACATTAGGTCCAGATCAATAGTACAGCATATAACGAGTTTGCCTTGCATTCAGCTGACCCGGGTTTGATCTGTAGCACCATACATGGTCCCCCAAGCCCCAGCAGGAGTGATCTCTGAGCCCAGTAGCTAGGAGGAAACTGAGCCCTGCTGGGTGTGGCCCCAAAAATCAATTTAAAAAAAGTGATGTTAACTCAAGGTTTGTTCAAAATGTCCTTAATTTTATTCAGGATACTATTTTTGAATAAAATAATCCCAGAGGTTTTATATGAATAGACCCTTCAGTTTTGCCAAATACTTTTTGCTGCATCTTTTGGAATGTTGATAGAATTTTTCTTCTTTATTCTGCTAATATGGTATGTGATATTGGTTCATTTTCATATGCTAAGTTAACCTTGCATCTTCTTAGATAAACTTCATTTAGTTATTATTCTTGTACATTGCTGAATTATAACATTGCTGCGCACACACATACACACATTTGCTAACATTATTCTTGGTTCTCACTCATTGTCCTTCCCTATTTCTTATGAAATAGTTCTTGAGAAGAGTGTTTATTTTAATCTATAAGAGAAAGTGCCCTTTATTCATGATTCCTAATAAGTGCATAGAAAATACTTTAGAAATGAAAAATTCATGAGTAAACTATTGAAATATATATGTGTATATTGTCCTCCATGTGTCTTTCAGGAGTAGGCTTTGCTTCATAAAAAGATCTGGCTTTTACATTCCCTTTTGCTTACAGTTTAGTACCTTTCTATGGGTGTGTCTTATTTCAGTGGTTCATAATGTGAACAGGAATTTCTCTGGTCTATTGTCACCTATGAATGAGGCTCATCTATGAGATCATGTGGTGACTAAGACCAGGTTTCAGCTGAGACCCTATTGTGAGCTCTGTTGCCACTCGGAGATGGTTAGCAAAACATTTCTCCTCCCTGTCTCTGTCTGCTCATCTCTAAAAGCATAAGGATCTGTGATCTGGAAGGCTCCTTCTGTGTATGTGGGGTAACAACACATAGAGGGAAGGACAGGAATAGAAACAAAATGCCCTGCACTCAAAAACCCAACAACAAGCTATCCAATGGCCCCAGCCATGAGTGGGGCAAGGAGATCAACAGGTCCTTTACCAAAGAAGACATATTGATGGCCAAAAGGCATATAAGAATTTCTCATTGTCACTCACTCATGATTAGGGAAATACAAATCAAAACGAAAATGAGATGTCATCTCACAGCAGTGAGAATGGCATGTATTAAAAAGTCTGGAAGCAGCCAGTGTTGGTGGGGTTACATTGAGAAAGGAACACTCATCTAATGTTGGTGAGAAGGTCACCTGGTTCAGCCTCTTTGGAAAGCACCATGAAGATCTATGCAAAAAATATGAAGAGAAATCCACATGACCCACAGGTCCCACTTCCTGATATTTGCCCCCAAACACAAAGTCATTAATTTAAAATGATATTTGCACACCTGTGTTCAGGGACAGCAGCTGTAAAAAATATAAACATGCTGGCATGGAAGGTACGATGTGATGTGTATTGTGTTGTTCTCGGGGTCTCGAAGCGTCTCTGTCTCTCCCTCTCTCTCTCTCTCTCTCTTTCTCTCTCCCCCCCCCCCCCCGCTCTTGTTCGGTGCTCTCGTGCCGCTGTGTATGGGACCATATGAGGTGCCAGGGATGGAACCTGGGTTGGCCACATGAGACAAGTTACCCTCTGTACCATCTCTCTGGCTCCTCTTGTAATTCATTTCATGCTGTTTGAAAGCTTATAAGAGAATTGTTGAATAAACAAAATGCCTATTCTCCTCTATTCTCATTAACTTCTATGAAATGACTCTTTGGTATTTAATGTTTAGTTTCTTTTTACTATTTTAAGATATATATAATTGAGTATAATGCTGAGTATTGAGTATATAGTTATATTGAGTATATAATTATTGAGTACATAGTTGATTATAATGATGAAAAAAATTACAAAAATGTTTATTAAATAATATAAGGTATATCCAAACCCTTACTTTTTTATAACACACAAATTCCTCAGTATCTGGCACCTTTCCTGATATATGGTTCATTCACCTGTAGAGTCATAGTTCTGTCTTTTCTGATTCTAATTTTCCTCACTGATTGTATTTCTAGTTTGACCCACATCTTATATTTCTTCTTCTATAGGTGATTCCAAGTTCATAAAATAATGGGCAAGTCAGTCTCCAGAATTTTTCCTAGGTTTCATTTTTGTGAAGGAGGGATTAAAATATATGAATTTTATTTAATATACAAATGCAGCCTTATCTGTGAATATTCAAATATTATGTATAATTTCTAAATCTTCTTGAAACATCCACCTTCTTTTCTGGTTCATTTTTAAGTTACCTATTTGGTGACTTTTCTTGTGTATTTAAATAGTTACATAAGCATACCTAATAATTCCCAAACACTAACTAATGATATCAGCATGTTTACTTTTTTAACTCTTTTCCTCATTAGGTTGTTTCAATTTGCTAATATAATAGATGGTTTTGCTGTGAAGTTTCTCAGGAACAATATTTTTGTTTGCAATTGCTAAAAGAAAGTAGAATTGTTGCATCATGAAACATGAGAATGTGCATATTTAATGGCAACGTATTTTCACAGGAGAGTGTTAAGAGCATTAACAGTGGAACCAGAGTAGATTTGAGTCTGTGTTCTGCACCTTACTAGCTGCTGTGATTTGAAGCTGGCTAACCACTCCACAGAATGGGCCAAGGAACTCAGATGACTGGAATGGAGGGTTAAGGAGATAATATATCTATAAGACTTAGAATAGGGACCCTCTCCTGTTCCCCTCATTACAATTTAGTTTCTAATGCCAGGGACCATGTCTTACTCAAGTTGTGAAAAAAACCCACTAAAGTGCTGTACTTATTTGGCACATAGTAGGAATGAATTCAAGAAAACCTTATTGAGGGGCTGGAGCAATAGCATAGCAGGTAGGGCGTTTGCCTTGCATGCGGCCAACCCGGGTTCGATTCCCAGCATCCCATATGGTCCCCTGAGCACCGCCAGGAGTGATTCCTGAGTGCAGAGCCAGGAGCAACCCTTGTGCATCGCCAGGTGTGACCCAACAAGCAAAAAAAAGAAAACCTTATTGAATATTCTTATTTCAACACCAAAAAAATGCTCATCTCTAGTCACAGAACCTTATATAGATGAGTCAAGTTGGGGGAGGAGGAAATGAATACTCTTTGAGAGGCTGTTAATGGTTTATGTCAGGATCAGGCTAGGATGTTGGGGAACAGTTTTCCGAAAGATGCACAGACACATTTCGGACCAGATCCAGGCAGAAGTGGAGTGAAGGCTAATGGGAGCACAGAGGAACACCCTCTGGGAACCCGGTACACAGCATGTCCAGACATCTTGGGAGAAAAACTGTCCCCCAACACTAGACATACTACATGCTTTCCCTAAAGTGCCCCTCAGTGTACACAGCAAGTCACTGAGACTCAGAGAAGATAAGCCAGTCGCCCAAGGTCTCCTAGGTAGTAATTTTAAATTCAAATTTATTTGATTGTCATTGTCATTTGGTCTGTGAGTCTGTGAATACTCTCCCAGGACAGAACATTGTGCTTTTGGTTTCTATAGGCAAAACCCATGCAAGAAGATATATTTTCTCTGGTGGTGTCATAACCCTAATTTAAGAACTCCTAGAAATCATTTTTCAGAGCAGATCTTTGAACATTGTGACATAAAGTAGGGGAGAGAAAACCTAGACTTTAATCAAATGCGTTTTAAATTTTTGAAAAATCAAAATGAGTTGTTTCATTTTAGTCTGTCGCGGCAAAGTGACCCTCCCAATATAATGGAGATAGTAATGCTGAGTATTGCACCTTTTATGCATATCTTTTATATAGCAAGAGAGATTCACAGCTCCAGCCCAAGAATAAGGTACTTCTATCTCTCAGTGCTAGGGTTCCTCCTCTTGTTTGCTTTTCTAGACAAATAGCATGGAAGAAAGCACCATGTAAATCCTATGGTACAGAAATATATAACTTTATGTAGCGTACATGACTAGTTTTGCTGAAAGCCAGATGATTTAGGCTGGTTTCCCTCACAGTCTTTTTGTTAGTACAGCTCTATTCAATTAATTTCCCATTCTACTTCTTGTAATAGAGGGCTACTCAACACGTATTTGATCCTAGTAACATCTCAGATACTCAGGTGCTCCAATGCAAGAATCATCAGATAGCCCTGGGATCAGAGCTAAAATACTGTCCCATTTGCTTTATCCCAGCCAATGAAAGCAATAGAAATATCCTCCATACCCTTAGTGGGTTTGGAACTTCAAAATCACTTAGCAAAGGGTACGGGTTCAGAAAAAGGTTGAAAACACAGGACCAATGATGAAACCTACCCCAAAGAGTTTAGTCAGAGTTCCTTCAAGGATAGTATTTGCTCTTCCAGCTTTGGTTCAGCAGCTGAAACATAAAGAGGAGGCGGGTATAATCTTGTTGGGTGATATCTTGGTGGATGTTTGCTCATGGCTTTTTTTTCTTTTTGGAATCAACATTGTCATTCCACTATTGAGGCTGTCATGGAAAATGCCTTCTTCAAGCCTCCCCTCCCCTATGGGCACATGGAGTGAAGAGTAATTTAAAATGAGCTCACTGTTTTAGGTTTTCCAGAACACCTGCATCTTATTTTAGAAGCAATTGACGTTCTTGGCCTGGTTTGTGCTTGGGCAATTTGGAGTGATTAAAGAATTTACATTTTTCAAGTGCTTCTGTGTTCAGATGAGCCAAATAGGGATTGGGTGCAAATCTTAGTTGTTTTTTAAAGGCACTTTTAATTACTAATCACCTAATAGAGTAGCTAAAATATGAAACTCCCCGTGTCCCAGTTTGAATTCACAGCAAGACAAATTTAGAAGCCTCCCTGGCAAATTCCAACTCATTGGCTTGATGTTTCTCTCCCTTTCCTTTCTTATTTTTAACAACAAGAAGTCCTCGCCTCTGTGTTTGTCATTTTTGTTCATATGGTGCAGGCTGATAGAAATCAGCTAAAAACAAATGCTCTCTTGAAAGAATTTTTCTGGACTGGAGACTAGCGGGATGAGATGAAGAGAGAAAATAGAAATAAATGGACTGGGAACCACTAAACAAGGATGGTCGCTGGAAGTATATGCTTTCTGTTAGTGTTATACAGATAACCTAGAGTCAGTGACTCTGATATAATGGAACAAACATATAAACATATTTTTCTCCAAGACACCCACCACACTGTTCTCTCAGCTTGTGGATAATGAGGAAAGGTCTAGACTTCACCTCTCTTCTCAGTGAAGAGAAGGGAGCTATCTGAAGGGCACTCGCAATCTCTTAAAATGAGTCTGGGATCAAGGGCTTCCAGGAGTAGTTATGAGCTGGTCACTAAATTGGAGTCCTACTACATTACATCAGAACATAAACTAAGCCTGCAAGACTGATCAGGACAAAAATCTCACCATGGGAGAGCAGTGAGGGCAGAGATCACTCCCTAAATTCTGGAGGCGGTGAGTGGTCCTTACATTGAAATGATTGGGGACCACAAGGAGGCAACCCAGGACCAGATCTTTCTGGAGATACAGACACCAGATAGCAGAGGGGAAAGGATAGTGGTTAGAATCTTTCTTTGTCTTTCTTTGATGGGGAATTTGACACATAAACTGATGAGTCCTTTCACAGACACGGGAAATAGTGAGAAAGTACATTTAATATGAAGACTGTTACTTGTCATAGGCGTGTGTTTCCTTCCAAAATTGAGAGTAGATAATCAGTTAATATACAATTAAATTACACATTTTTATAGTCTGATTCACTATAAAATAAACTATAGTTAATTCTTCTTGCCCATACACACATCCCAACATACACCCCCCAGTTATTTGAATTATTTTAATGTGACTTGGAGCGATAGTACAGTGGTAGGGTATTTGCCTTTCACGCGGCTGACCTGTGTTCGATTTCTCCACCCCTCTTGGAGAGCGAAGCAAGCTACTGAGAGTATCGAGCCCACACGGCAGAGCCTGGCAAGCTACCTGTGGCATATTGGATATGTCAAAAACAGTAACAATAAGTCTCACAATGAGAGACGTTACTGGTGCCTGCTCGAACAAATTGATGAGCAACTGAATGACAGTGACAGAATGTTTTATTGTTGCAAGGCTCAATTTATATGGGCATTGAGACCCTAGCTAATTTCTGAGTGATGGTAAGCACCAAGTATTTGAGCTTCTTTTACATACTAGGAATTGAGTAGCACTACACACACACACACACACACACACACACACACACAGACACTTATATATATAAATACATATGGCTAGAGTGATAACACAGCGGGTAGGGCATTTGCCTTGCACGTGGCCGACCCAGGTTTGATTCCTCTGTCCCTCTCGCAGAGCCCAGCAAGCTACCAAGAGTATCCCTCCCACATGACAGAGCCTGGCAAGCTACCCATGGCATATTTGTTATGCCAAAAACAGTAACAAATATCACCGTGGAGATGTTACTGGTGCCTGCTCGAGCAAATCGATGAACTATGGGATGACAGTGCCACAGTGCTATAGTGCTACATGCAAATATGCACATGTGTATATAAAAATGCATGTTTATGCATATATGAATATATTTATATAGGGTTGTATATGCATTATGCATACATATATGCATATATGTATGCTATATATATGTATATAGAGAGAGAGATGGTGTGGGCCATACCAAGCAATGCTCAGGGCTTACTCCTGGCTCTATTCAGGATTCACTCTTGGTGTTCTTGTAGCAACCATATGTGATACAGGGGATCAAACAGGGGTCAGCTGCATGAAAGGCAAGCACCTTATTGACTTTACTGTCTCTCTGGACAACTATTTTTTAAAACAATGTTTACAGAAAGGCCTCTGATCTTATAATTTAGGTGATGGGGTTTCAGTTTACAGATGTGGAAGAGAGTCTTGGAAGACTTGCTTAAAGTAATTTCCCAAAACAACACAGTTGGCAGGACACCCCCTGCAGAGGTCCCGAGACTTCAGAATCTGAGGTCTGGGCCAATGTGTTGACATGGCAGTGGCTGTGGGAGGTGGGCATGGCTGCCAGGGCTTCCAGAAGTATGGAAGTGGTGGGGGGTGGGGAGGCTGCCCACCCCAATTCGGAGAAGACACCAGAATTCTCAGCCTGGGTACTGGAGTAACTGAAATCATTTGCAGTTTGGCATCTCTGTAGGGAACATGTGTGAAGCGGTGGGGTCGACCCCTTGGCGTGGCTGCGGTGGTGGGGTGTGGGTGCAGCTGTCTAGGGATCAAGAGCCTAGGCAGGGCAGGTACTTGGCCCACCTGCTTCTCGAGGGTGCCCTGGAGTTTTCAGTTGTGGGGACCCGTGTTTCCATGATTTTCAGCTCTTGGTGTGCACTCCTTGGAGATTTAGTCAGGAGTCAGTAGAACAGGACCAGTGGGTGAGTTGACATGGCAGCATCTGTGGGAGGTGGGCCTCGTGTTATGACTCTCTAGGATCATGCTGGTATCTTCTTTCCAGTTGTTCGTGAATTACTTTTGGTTTTGCTTCCATTTTGGTCCAAATCAGTCAAGGTGATCATAGCTCATGTCAGAAATGTGTCTTAGGGCCTTGCTGTGATAAAAGGGGCTCTATTTTCAAGAGGATGTTGGTTGAGAAGAGACTATGACTTCCTACTGTGCACCCCACACAATATAGAGGGAACATGGCAGAGGGGCCACAGCCCAGAGTCATATGGATGACTATACTTGCTACCTAGACCCTCTGTAAGTCAACTGAGAGAGTCAAGATGCACAAACTCTTTTCTACTCTGCTCTAGTCATGCCACTGATAGAGATGTCTTTAAAGAAAATTAGATATATAGATATTTTAATGTTCAGATTGGGGTTTATTAATTCCTTTAACGCTTTAAGAACTACCTGCAAGATCATGAAGGCATTAGCATGTTTTAACAGTCAGTACTTTCTTCCTGTCTTCTTTTCTTCCTTTCCCCTATCTCTTCTCTCCTTTCCTACCCTCCACTTTTTTCTCTACCCTCCTTTCCCCCCATTCCTGGCCCCCCCCACCCCGCCATCTCCTCTCCTCTCTCTTTAAAGAGCCCAGCTAATACATATATATAGCTTTCAAAAAACACTATCCCATCTCAGTGCAGAGATGGTAGTCAGATAATTCCTAAAACAGACTCAGAGATAGCTAATGATTGCATTAAAATATTCTGCTCTATTAATAAATAAATGGGAATTAAAATAAGATACAATTTTCCAATCACCATAATTTAAGTTTGCAAAAATGAGAATATCCAATGTTGTTGAGGATGCTGGGAGTAAAGCTTCAGAGCTTTACCCATTACAGTTGCCAGCAGAAATAGATTCTAATGACTATGTAAATTGTATGTATAAAAAGTGACTCCTTGCGATGTTATTTATAATAGTGAAAATATAAAAAAAGCCTACATGTACAAGAATAGGAAAGTGATTGTGTAAGTTGTTTTCAATACAATTCAATCAAGGTCAGCCATGAAAGTGAAATTTTCAAACAATATTTAATGACAAAGTTTAAAAAGAATAATATCGGCTGGGGGTAAGTGTCAACGAAACTGGGTATGTTGGTGGAGGGAAGTGGACACTAGTGAAGGGATGGGTGCTTGAACAATGTGTAATTAAAACTCAGTCATTAACTTTATAGGTTTGTCTCATGATGATTCAATAAATTAAAGATAAGACAAAACAAAAAGAAGAATATTGCCCCTAGATCTGGTTGAAAGGGCTGGGATTTAAATGGGGTCTCTGTGTACAATCCCTGGCACAGCATGGACCCTTAAGCACAACTGGGTGAACCCCCCTCAATAAGATTAAACTGGAAGGAAAAAATGATACCATTTCATGAAAATACATTATGTATGTATATAATATATAGTTTTTTCAGAAAAAAATGCATGCAATTATTTTTAATCTCTAAGCCAGGATCAAATGACAGCTTTTCATCTTCTTACTTATTCTTGTTAGTATATTCCTGATGGACTGGAGCAATAGCACAGCGGGTAGGGCGTTTGCCTTGCACGTGGTTGACCCGGGTTCGATTCTTCCATCCCTCTCAGAGAACCCGGCAAGCTCTCAAGAGTATCTTGCTTGCATGGCAGAGTCTGGAAAGCTACCTGTGGCATATTTGATATGCCAAAAACAGTAACAACAAGTCTCACAATGGAGATGCTACTGGTGCCCGCTCGAGCAAATCAATGAACAACAGGACAACAGTGCTATGGCAGTGCTACAGTGCTACATTCCTGATATTCTTCAATAATTTAACAATTAAAAAAAATCCATGGCCATTAATCACTCTCTTTTACCACTTGTCTAATAGTCCATCTGTAGCATCCTCCTCCTTTCCCCACTCCTGCTCTCCCCACATCTCTCTGCTGCGCCAGGGGCTAAGCTGACCCCTCCCCGGCCCGGAGCCTTCTGCAAGCTCTGGGCGCCCTGTCATCCTGCCTGTGGCCTGCGTGTTGTCCACCTGACTGCGGGCTTGGAGGGCATGATTCACAGGGTCCGCCTCTTTCCGCCCACTGGGGCTTTTGCCTAGGGGACTTTTTGTCAGTTATTTTTTTCCCTCACCTTTTGGAGTCTCAAGTCAGTGTGTGCAGTGTTAAGTCATAGCGTTATGACTGTGTGTGTATCGCGCTAAGTCAGTATGAATCTATATTGTCATTGTGTGGGATATTGTCAGTGTGGTATTGTCGGTGTACGCAATATTGTCAGTGTGTGCAGTGTTAAGTCAGTGACTGCGTTGTAGGTATGTGTATAGCATTGCATCAATAGAAATGTATGTGGTCTGTGTGTGGTGTCAGTATTAAGTCGGTGTCTACAGCATTCAGTGTGTGTATACTAGTAAGTCAGTACAGGTGTAGTACTGTTACTCTGTAGTATTAAGTCAGTGTGTGTAGTACTGAGTCTGTGTGTAATATTATCAGTGTGTGTGTCATATCCAGACTGGAGCGATAGCACAGTGGGTAGGGCGTTTGCCTTGCACGCGGCCGACCCGGGTTCGATTTCTTTGTCCCTCTGGGAGAGCCCGGCAAGCTACTCTAGGATAGTCACAGGGGACAGAGCACCTGAGAATCGAACAGTACCAGCCCCATGAGAAACCAGATCACCAGGAGAGAGGGAGAACTGGCTGGGAAGATAGGCTGTTACAGGCCAAATGACGGTGGGGCAAGGAAAGATTCCCCGCTAGAAACACATGCAGGAAAAACACTCCACTTCTTCACAGGGCACAGTCGTGTGCAAACCGAGACTAGAATACGAAAGCAAAACTAAACAGTCTACAACATGCACAAAATCCAGAACTGGGTGGCAGTTATGCTTCAACCAACCACAGAGCAGTGAGGAACTACAAAGGAGTCCAGTGAGCCTGTACCTTCACATTCCTCATCTGTAAAATGGGCGCAACTCTCACCTCCACTGCAGGGCTGGCATCATCTCCTCCTCCAACACTCGCCATGCCACCTGGCCGCCCTTCTGCTAGCTTGCTTGTGCTCATCTTCCCCGGAACACCCATCCGCACTACTTTTGTTCTCTTTATGTCTCTCCATCTGAATTTCTGATATTATATTGTTAGGTTTTATTTTAAACAATAAATAATATTGTTTATTATTTAAATATTATTTATAATATATAATATATAAAATAATATTGTTAGGTGTTATTTTAATTTTGTTATCAATTAAGTCTACATGTAACTGGAAATTCCTTATTTCTGTCCTGATTCCTAAACTTCCCTACACTACCTGCATAAACCCCTGGGACTTCAGTGAAACAATATTGTTTTGACACATTAATACCTGCTTAGCGGTAGCCTTTAGCTCAACCTCTGCTGACCCATGATTCTCTTTCCAGTTCTGCCCCTAAATCAGAAAATGACCAGTTTTACTCTTGGAATGGACGGGCAGGATCAACAATGCATTGTTACACGGAATCACATATATCCGAAAGGGCAGGGAAATAAGTCATGGAGAACATTAGTTTCTGGAATCTCTAATCCTCCTTATGGCTAAGGAATGAAATAAAGGGAGTTTGCTTTTTTATTGGAGAAGGGAAAAGAGGTGATGAGCATGTAAGTAAAGCTTGTCTAAGATAAGTGGTCAGTGGAAGAGGTGAGCAACAGCACAGCAGGTGGGCAGCAGGGTCCAGGGCAGAGCCTTGGAGAGAGGTTGAGCTGGAAGTCCTAGGATGTCAGTGCATGGGAGAGTAATGACAGGAGCACCCCTGGGAGAGTCCTTGGAACCTTTTTCCTAGTGCTGATTTGTGTTGACTGATATCTGTGGGAGAATGCTGGTCCGGGTTAGAGTCTGAAGGGAAATTCAGTAACAGGTTGTATTTTCCAAAGATGACCCTAACCCCACAAACTCTTCCTAAAATTTCGACTTGACTTATATCCCTCCTTATGGATATGGAGTTGGGATAGACAAGTGACACCTGTGAATATGGTACGGTGTGACTTCTGAGGGTATATCATGGAAGGAAATACAATTTCTGACTGTCTAGAGAAAAGGAGGTGGCTTTTGTTCCTACAACTCAGCTGCCATGTTATGTGGAAGGTCCATAGGCACCTACAAGGAAGAGTCCAGTTGAAAGGCCCAGGCTAGGTCCAACTAAATTTGAAGTGCTTACTGCACAGCATGGTGCCTGGAATAGACAGACAGAATTTAAAGGGGTCACAATCTAAGAACTAGGTAGAGACAAGACTTGAATTAAATCACCAGAGAAGGGGGAAATTTCTAAGCTCACTGTCTTGGTTACAATAATTCCCTGCTGAGCAGCCCCAAAAGCACAGAGGAAGAAAATCCACAGCACCTCCAAATGTTGAGAAAGATTATTGCTTTCAAAGAGTTTTTTATCCACACATTTGAAGTCTGGTGAAGCTGAATTGAAAATCTCAATAGGCTGCCTTGCCATCTTCAGCCATTCTCCACGGGGATGCAGAAAGGAAGGAAATGCCCTCTTACTTAATAGAGGCTCTCAATCCACAGAGAATTGAACAATTTGAACTGTGCAGAGGCGAGTTCATGGAGCATCTGAGTCCATCCTTGCTACACCTCTATACATATTCCCAGTAAGTTCTCATCTGATTCAGTACTTTTGTACTTTTGTCCACCTTCTAATGAAGACCAAACCCTTAGCAACTCTTACTACATCCATTCTGAGAAATCAGTGCCCTGTCAGCCTGCAGAGAATGGGGATAAAAATGAGCCAACTCTCATGTGTGGTATATAAAAACATCATAGTAGGAGACCAATACCCAAGGATAGTAGGAACAAAAACCGAAATGACTGTCCCACAGTTGGAAGCTTGTTACAAGTGGTGGGGCAGGGAGGGGTGGTGGTGGTGAGGGCAATTGGGATAGAGAAGGAACCGTTAGGACAGTGATAGCTGGAAATGATCTGGGAAAGTACTAAGTAGCTAAAGGGATAAACATAATAACCTTTCAGTACTTGCATTGCAAACCATTATGCCCAATATGAAAAACAGAAAGTGCAAGGGTGAGGGAGAAAGAAGAAAAGTGCCAACCATAGAGGAAAGCTGGGGGTGAGAGGTGGGAGGGAAACTGGGGACATTGGTGGTGGGAAATGTGCACTGGTGAAGGGAAGGGTGTTGGAACATTATATGACTGAAACCCAAACATGAACAAGTTTGAAACTGTGTATCTAATGGTGATTCAATGAAACAAAAAACCAAACAAACAAAAATGAATGAGCCAACTATTCTAGGGAAAAGGGAAACAGAGGGTCTTTAGAGATAGGACTCTAACAATAAAGCCTATTATCTGAAAAATACAAGAATCCAAGTAGTTAGAAATGGGAGCACTCTGTTCATTAATCCATCACGAGCATTGGAAGTATAGGCAGGAAGAAGAGAAGACATCAGCTCCCAATGATCTGTGTAACATGAATGCTTCTTGTATCCTAGAATGTTATGTAAGAATATATATTCAGCTACCTGTAAAGCACATATTGAGATTTACATGTATTAAATCATAATAACTATACAAGTTAATACATTATTTCCTCAACTTACATGTAATAGGCACAGAAATATTAAGAGCCTTGCCCCAAGTTGCACAACTCATAGACACAAGAATCTAAGTAGTCTCACTCCATCCCCTTTTTTATTTTTTTTGAAGAGCTGGAAGATTTATTGTTCTTGAAACATAGATTTTTATTTTTTAAAATTTTTTAAATTTATTCTTTTATTGAATCACCATGTCGAAAGTTAAAAAGCTTTCAGGTTTAAGTCTCAGTTATACAATGCTCAAACACCCATCCCTTCACCAGTGCACATATTCCACCACCAATCACAGTATACCTTCCCCCCACCCTCTCTCCATCCCCTTTGTTATTGATCTCTATGCTGTCGGCTTCAAGTGCTTTTATTAATTCCAGTTAACTTTCCATAATTGCAAATAGTACCAATACAAACTAAAAGAGTTTGTCTCATTACAATTTAGTGGAGAAATCTAGATCTTTCTTACCAAAAATTTTTATCACAAAGCAAAAAACATCTAAAGAAATGAAAAATATTTTAAAGGGAACCAAAATCAAGCTAGTGCTTATTTCCTGCCATATACTATATCATTAAAGATAATATCTATAGACTTGGTGCATGAACGGTGTGGAACCATGGTCTCATCTTTCTCAACTATTTTATTGATAATTCATTTATTCATTCACTTACTCAATAGGCATATTTATTAAGTGCTTATTTGTTAAAGGAAGTGCATTAAAATAACAATATTTTTCTTGGATACTTAATTGTCTTGGACCCATGTTCCATTTCTGTGGCTCATTGTAGATTTGTAAAAGTATGACATGTTTCTCATAATGAAGTTGCATAGGTTAATGAAACTGTTCCAGTTAACTTTAACCTTCAGAGGATTTAATTATAGTTAAATTGTAGCCTAACCTTTGAAAGGCAGAACTACATGGTTGGAAGCAAAAAATTTGACACTGATGGATACTGCATTTGAGTGAGTGCTGGGTTTGCTGCTAGAATGTGATCTCAGCTATTTATGTCTCTTAGTCCTCAATTTTCTCATTGTAAAATAAAAATATGTCGGAACCAGAGCAATAGTAACATCTAGCACTTCTGTTGCAGGTGTTACAAGTGGATTCACTAGGGTTCAATCCCCAGCACCAGATATGTCCCTCTAAGCACTATCAGGAGTGATTCCTGAGTGCAGAGCCAGGAGTAAACCCTGAGCATAGCCATGTGTGGCTCCAAACTCTCTCCCTACCCCCCAAAAGACATAGGACTGTTGTGAAGACCAAGTGGGGAGTACTACACTTAAATGGTTGAATATGGTTCCTGGCATGGAATTAATATTCAGCATGTTATTGATGATGGTTATGATAATGCTATCGTCAGATGTCTTAAATCAATCGTTAAGGCTTTTCAGCAAGTTTCAAACCAACTTCAAATGCATGGAATTAAAACATTGTGAGAGTTGATTTTTCCTTTCTGTTACAAAAGTAAGATGGTGATAGCGAAAATTTAATGTGGTTATACATACAGTGCTGCAACTAAAAAATTCACAAATAGCTTTTGAAAGTGATAGGTTTCCATATTCTGCCTTATTTTAACCTCATTCTCAAAGTTGATGTCAGACAACTCACATGAATTAAGTATCTGCTCTGCCAGGTATTACAAGGCATCTCTAATGTGAAAAGAGCCCTGACAACTGGACATCACAACCAAATTCCTGGACTTAGCACCCATTTTCTTTCTTTTTAGATCCACAACTTTTCATCCATTATCCAACTTGAGCCTCCATCAACTTTTCTGTCAAAGGGGGATAATAACTGCCTAAACCAATGACCTCTGTGAATATTTTATGAGATCCTATCAAGTGATACTGTTTTCTTGATCTATAATAAACTATAATAATATGTCAACAGTTTTTTTTATTACACTATCAACTCAGCTTCAAGGAGCTATAGTTTAGAAGATATAATGGATCTGAAAGAAATCATGAGAATGTGGCCTATAAGGAACACACAGAGATAGTTGGAATGATCGATAGAAGAAAGAATTGTATAGATATGTCTTGGTGATTCAAGGAAAACGTTAAAAGAACACAGAGAATAAGGTAGATGTAGATGTTTGTATATGTTGTAATGCACACCCAGACAGGGGCCAAGATTGAGAGTGTGTATCACTGTGTCACTGTCATCCCGTTGCTCATTGATTTGTTTGAGCGGGCACCAGTAACGTCTCTCATTGAGAGACTTATTGTTACTGTTTTTGGCATATCCAATATGCATGGGTAGCTTGCCAGGCTCTGCCGTGTGGGCTCCATATTCTCAGTAGCTTGCCAGGCTCCCCGAGAGGGGCGCAGGAATTGAACATGGGTCGGCCTCGTGAAATGCGAACGCCCTACCCCTACCTGTTGTGCTATCGCTCCAGCCCATTGAGAGTGTGTATGAGAGTATTTGTGGAGGAGTGATCTCTATAAAGAAATTGAGGGGCTTTCTTTTAAGTAACTTCTCCTACATTACCCTTACACTGCTTCCTTCACAGTTTCCCTCCCAGCATCCTTTCTGTTTCTTTCTATTCTCTAACTAGGCCATTAAAATCTCTCTCTCTCTCTCTCTCTCTCTCTCTCTCTCTCTCTCTCTCCTTCTCTTCCTCCCTCCCTCCCCATATTTATACAAAGTCAGGGAAAATAGAACATGTGCTATTAGTAATGGCAGTCTTCTGGAATAATTGAGAGAGCTTGGAAACCCAGGACAGAGGGTCACACTGTATCCAGGAATAATAGAAGTCCCTGACAATGGGTACACCCACCTACACAGTGCTCTATGTTTGGAGTATCTGTTCATCTTTCATGTTTGTGTGAGAAGCATGATAGTTTTTATTGAAAGAAATTTATTAAGAAAGATATGAGGAGAGAGAAAGAGAGGGATTTGTATTCAAGAGAGAACATGTCTTCTCTAGAGTGGAAAAAAAAGCAGAAAAAGAGAACGACATAATGTGTTCAAGAAGAACATGGGCTTGAAAGAGCAAATGTATCAGTTCACCTTTACAGAAATTCTGCAAGGAAGGTCTCATTATTCCATGTTTCCTAAAAGAAAACTATAATGATCCAAAATCTCATAGTGATTTTACATTTCAGATTACAATTTGGAAATAGTTCATATGCTGCCTGTTCAAGTAGCCCGTGAGGACCAGAGGAGAAAATATTTCTTTTTATCACAGACATTGTTAACACACATATCTTTATGTTTAGAACAATATATCTAAATGTATTGAGTTGGTTAATATATATTCAAACTTTCTATGTAAACACTCTTTTCTGTGTTCCCCGTATCACTTTGCCTTATTTATTGAAGCAATGTACCTTGTGGCATATAAGTAAATAAGAGAAGACAGCTCCTGCAATATGTGCAGAGGAAGAATAGATTTGATTTTTTTCAAAGCATGCATAATTCAAATAGCAAATCCTGTCCCACTCAGCTTATGCAGAAGTAATTTACAGATTCTCTGAGCTTTTGCCAGCTTACCCCCACCTCCAGAAACTTCCTAGAGTTATACTGAGAATGCTGTAAGGAGCTGGAGGTGGTAGAGATAATATTTGTTTTTGTAGTGATCTGATTATTATCTGCTAAGTTTTTAGTTCAATTTCTTTTGGTTAACAGTATTGGTTCTATTAAGTATTATTTTAGTAAGAATACTTTTACTAGTGAGAAAATTGAGATGCAGAAATGGTTAAGGGAAGCCCAAGTTACCAGTGTATAAGACAGGAGGGGGAATTATGTACTGTCTCCAGTTCTTAACCACTATGGGATGAATGCTACTTTTTGGCCACATCTGGTGGTGCTCAGGGCTTCTCCTGGTTCTTCTCTCAGGCATCACCCCTGGTAGAGTTTGAGGGACCAATGTGGGATGCCAAAATTAGAACCCAGGTCAGCCACATGCAAGGCAAATGCCCAACTGTCTGTACTACCTCTCCAGCTCCCTACCCCCATGAATATTTTAAGATGTTGTGGGCAATATTGCATGTTACTCTTAAAGATATGTAGATGGCTTGAGTGTTCCTTTGACAATGTAGACCTGGAAGTGTTCATTTTCCTACAGCAGTTTGACTCACCATGAGCCCTTCTTTCTGCCCAGTGTGATGAGTACTGCCTGAAATGTGCCTGCTTGAGCTAACTTTATCATTTCTGGTGTACAATTAGTCTTTTAAAATTAATAGGATAGTTCTATAAATAGCCAGTTGAAGATTTTAAATCTGTGTACTTAGAACTCAAGCTTTCTATAGAAGTGATTCTCCCGACTTCTTCTTCTTCTCTTTCAACATGGGTGTCTGGGTTCAGAGGACACTGAATAGCATTGCAGCATTGCGTATTGTCAAAGGAAAGGGGCCTGTACTCATGCAGTCATGAGATCTCTGCCAGCTTCTTCTGAACTGGATGTCAGCATCCACTGTACTTAGTGCTCTTGGAAGTGGAATGGCTTGGCTATTGGTAGGACTCCAACTTCATGATTCCTGTTAACTTCCTTTATATATGCCCCTTATCCAATTGTAAATTTCTTGACACCTCTTGGCACTTCAGGAACAGTCTCATTTTCCTCTGCAGAAGCATCTGGAAACCACATAAAGATACTGGTAAACCAAAATATACTTTTTTACTCTTCCCCCTCCTTCATTGTGTCATCTCATAAATTATCTCCTATTTTAATCGCCTCAAGTTAGCTAGCGACTCTCTAAGGTTACAAACTGTTGCAAGATTTTATTCCATTTAAAGAGAGAATCATGGAGTAAATCTTAACATATGTTTCAACATCCTCCCTCTCTCCCTCCCTTCTTCCCTCCCTTCTTCCCTCCCTTTTTCCTTCCTTCCTTCCTTCCTTCCTTCCTTCCTTCCTTCCTTCCTTCCTTCCTTCCTTCCTTCCTTCCTTCCTTCCTTCCTTCCTTCCTTCCTTCCTTCCTTCCTTCCTTCCTCCTGAGCTTCTGTAACATAATCAGAATTTAAATTTCTTCCCTGGGTAGCAGATAATCTTCTATCTTATATCATGATACCCCACTATTCCATTGTTTATAACTGACTCTGAAGCTGAAGTAGACCCCATAGAGGTTAACATGAGAACCATCTCCTAAAAGCACACCAGATGATAAGGATAGGTGGTTCTTCTAGGAAGGAATATGTGGGTGTGCATCACATGTCTATAACAGTGATGAATGATGTCTGTTCTTAGTGATGTAATGGTCCTTCCTTTTGACCCCCCACCCATCTAAATGTCTTTTATTTTTGTTCTAAGAAGGAATTTCTCTTCTTTTATGGCAGAGAAAGGAAGGGCAGATTATATTCCATTGGGAAGGTATGGTTATTTCCTTATAGAAATTAAACCAAAAATAAAAAGATAGACTGTACCCTCTTCTTCTCGATAAGTGGGCTGAACATCTCATGTAAAACAACCGAATTCTTGCTGCAGTAGCTTAGTATTTCCTCTTTAACCATTCCAAGCTCAGTATGATGAAGGTACTAGCTTTGTTTCAGGAACTAGAAAGATAAGGTTTCTTGTCCTTAGGATAAAATGATGATTTGGGAGGAGCTTTGTTTAGATGCAGGGTGTGGTGTAAGCAGGAGGGACACAGCAGAAAAAAGGTTGAAAGGATTCCACCAATTCCTTGAAAAGTTTATTCAATGGGATATCAGCAGTGTTGATTCCCTACTCATATAGATGCTCACAGGCAAGGTTTACTTGAGAGAGTGTGAATATCAATTTATGGCATTATGATTGATAAAGCAACTCCAATAGCCTTTTATACCAAAGTTGGGTCATTTGTTAGTTAGACTTTGTGTTCTAGAAGCCCAGTCTGGAGATATGGGGACAATCAAGGCATGATGTTGCAATAAGGCAATTATCCCAATAGTAAACATCCTTAAAGATTGCCTTTGGGGCCCTGACATAGACTCAGGATTGTGTCTCAATGTGCCCAAGATTTATACCATCCATCAGGGCTGGCAACTGAAATGCTAACCCAAATATTTGTCTTGCTGCTTTGTAGGTCCTTTTAGAATTCTAAAGTTTGCAAGCTAGATACACCCCACACTTAGTTGAGCAGAAATTTAAATCAAACTGTAGAATTCAAATCCTGTTGATAAATATTTTGGCTGACTATTTCCTGCTGAGGCCGGCATTTAGCCAACATATTTGTTAACTGAGCTGTGATTTGTTCTTTTGGATTCCAATTCACTGATGCTGTGTCACTCTCTGGCTGCTGACAGGGCTCACTGCAGAGGAAATTGAAATAAAAAAAAACTAATGATCCAAAATACTAATGGATTAAAATTGGGAGCCAATTGAAAAGATTATAGAGGAGAAAATCAGCTGAACTGGGAGTGGAAGAGATGACACTGATTGTGCCAACTTCTTCATGAGAATGTTTCTGCTCACATACTCCCACCCCCCACAGGGCAGCTAACTTCTTATGGTACTCACCCAAAATTCTCACTTATTCTCTCTTGCTTTATCTCTGTGCAGGACGGTTTCTTCCTGACTACATATTTTAGGTCCTTGAGTTGCAGTACACCTAGTCTTCAAATATCAAAGAATAGAGTGCCTCACACATAAGAGGGAGCTGACATATAAAATCATAGAGCTAACCATAACTGGCATACTCTTAATAAGGTTACCAGAAAATGATAGGCACTAACCCTCCTTTAACTGGTGAGAGGATGAGGTTGGGGGTGGGGGGAATGGTCCAACAGTCTGCCTGGATTACCTGATTAGTGGAAGCACAGTAATTAGACACCAGAGTTCTTCACTCTCAAGGAAATACTCTTTTTCTTACTATATTATTACACTTTGTAATGCTTTGGATATGTGATGAAACCATTGAGCATAAAATAACTCACCAATCAGAATAATCACTACAAGTATAGAATATGTATAAATAAGTTCATGAAGATATCAAATAGGCATTTGATATATTGAGAAATAAATATCAATATGTATAATTTATAATCTTCATGAACTTACTTGTATTATAATCTTCATGAAAATACAAATGTTTGTCAGCGTATTAAATAATATATTTAAAATATGACAATATATTTATACTTTTTAAAAGTTTTAAGTTTGTTACATTATATTATTACCAACTTCTAGGTATTGCAATGTTCTTTAAATAGATTTTTAAAGGCTAATTTTTAAAAATTGTATGGTTGGGACTTGGCATGATTTATTTAACTCATGTTTTATAGTAAAATATTTTCTGAAAGTTTACATTATAATGTTAATATTTGCTTTCAAGAACCTTTAACCATAAAATATATGGCTACGTTTGCCCTCATCTTCTCTTGGTGTGAATGTCAGCTGATTCCGCCTCTTTGAGTAACAATATGTACTTCTCAAAACAAGTACAACTTATGCTTCCAAATGCCAACCAGCAAATCCCTTTCTCAGAATCTACCCAAAGGGCCCCAAAACACTATTGCAAAAGACATTTGCTCTCTTATGTTCATTGTAGCACATTTACAATTACCAAAAATCTAAAAATGTTTGCCTTCTATCCTCCACTCAAAAAACAGTCTTCCAGCTATGGGACAATCCTCCTGGCCCTTGTATCTACTGGAGGCGGGAGAGGGTGGGAAAGGGGGGCGGGTATACAGGGGATATTGGTGGTGGGGAATGTGCACTGGTTGAGGGATGGGTGTTTGATCATTGTGTGACTGTAACCCAAACATGAAAGTTTGCAACTATCTCACAGTGATTCAATAAAATTTTTTAAAAATTAAAAAATTAAAAAAAGAAACCATGGTATATATAAACAATGAAATACTACTCAACTATAAGAAAATATGAAATTATTCAAAGTTTGTTGCTACATGGATGGAACTAGAAGATACCATGAGGAGTGAAGTAAGTCAGAAAGAGAGGAATATACAGTATTCTCTCTTAATGAGAATGCAAAGGAGCATCAAAGGGGAATAAAAAAAATAGCTAAAAAGAACAGACCTTGAGAACTGGTCTACAGAATTCCAAGGATGTGGGATTGGTGGGGGGGACTCAAAGACCATGGAGTCTGGTTTTTATTTTTGGCGGAGAGGTGTCACACCCGGCAATGCATAGGGGTTATTCCTGGCTTTTGCACAGAAATTACTCCTGGCGTTGCTCAGGGACCATATGGGATTTTGGGAATTGAACCTGGGTCAATCACGTAAGGCAAATGTCCTACCCACTGTACTATCACTCCCGCCTGACCATGGAGCCTTGAGTTGAGGGAAGTAAACGGTCTGGTGGAGGACAGAATTGTGGCATTGGAATTGGTGTGTATAAAATCCTATCATCAACAGTATTGTAAATAACAGTGCTTAAAAAATACATAGCCAGGGAGTTCATCTTTGCCCTTATTTTCGTCCAGACCTCAGATTTCAATCACAAAAGAAATCTTTGAAACAAAGTAATGAACTATTTAAAAACTCCTGATACATTGTTTTCCAAAAATTTTACACCAAGAAGATCCCCATTGTCTTTACTTGACTCTTGAATAAAGTTTAAGGCTAAAAATGCTTTGTTTCATTTATATTTTTAATGAGTTTTATTGTGGTGACATTAGTTAAAGCATTATATAAATTTCAGCTGTGCAATTTTATAATTCAGCATCTGTGAACACTGCATCGGGATTACCACTGAGATTCTAGATTTTCATCCATCACCACACACTTGACCCTTTATTATTCATTTCCCCCCTCCTGCTTCCTTTTCCTCTGGTAAACTATCAGTCTTTTCTCTGAATCTAGGAGTTGGATTTTGTCTTGTTCTGTTTATTCATTGGCTTTTCCATCTTCATATTCCACCTATGAATAAGCCATATAATATTTGTCTTTATCCATCTGACTTATTTCAGCAGTGTAAATGCCCTAAAGGTTGTTTATATTGTCATAAATAGGAACATTTCATAATGCTTTTCTATCTTAAAGGTATTATTGTTTAGTCCCTTATAAACTAAAAATATATTATTTTTATTTGGTTGAAGTAAAACAATAATTCAAAGTTTATATTTCTTCTGCTTTCTTTTTCATTTTGGAGCCCTATCTGGTAATAGTCTAGGGCTCCTTATGATTTAGAGCTCAGGGGTCACTCCTAAAGATGTGGGGGGACCACACAATACCAAAGATTGGCATTCCATGGTATTCCATTGGCATTCCATGGTATTCAATCCTTGAACTCAGGCTCCTGCATGCAAAGCATGCAATCCAGCCCTTTGATTCACCTTCCAGGCCCAGAATTTTGATATTTTTAAATCACCCTAGTGATTTAAAACATTTTAATTTAAATGATTATAAGGGCTGTGCATGTATTTAAAGTGGAAGAGCACATGGTTGAGTCCCTGAGTTCAATTCTTTCTGTAGATGTGGCCCCACGGCACCACTGAAAGTGGCCCTAATGGACCAGAACTCTACTGGGTGTTCTCCACAAATAACAGAAATAATTAAGTGAATAAAAGCAAAGGGTGCTGAAGTCCACTTTCATCAAAATGTCACTTGATTTTTTTTTCTGTTCTATCAAATCCTTACAGTGTTTTTATTTTTATGATTTACCAAATTTTTGGCACAATACTTAAATGCTATAACGTTCACAGAAATGAGTACCATCATAATTTTAATGAAATATGAATATTTTTTCCTTAATTTACCATTGACTTTTCAAAATTTGTCAGAGTTATTCTTAAATGCCATAATATATCATCGTTAAAAATAAATTTTTAATTGCCTTACATGCTTTCTTTATTTCTTACTAATCTATTCATTTGGGGTGAATTTATTACCAATAATAACAAATGTTTTCTGTCCTATGTTGTATTAGCTTGAGTATTCTAATGATAATTTATCACCCAAATATATAATAATCTTATGATAAACATTTTCATACATTTCCATCATAATCTTATCACTTATACTTTATTCTAATAAATATTAAATATAAAATTCTTGAATATACTTGTGTCTACAGGGTTTTAAAATGAGCATCTGAAAGTTTACAAAAATTTTTGGAAAAACAAATCTTAAAGTCTTAGATTTTCAAAATAAATTAAGGTTTTTATTTTAAAATGAATTTGAACAAAGAATTTTTAAAAACAGAGAGCATGAAAGCCATAACTACTTAGACAAAGTAGTCTAAAGCTAAGGAACGGACAAAGAGTAGGTGCAAATAAGTTTTCTTCTGGGGGGGTTGGGATTGGAAAATGCTATAAATATAGTTAATGCTAATGGTTTTAGAACTACAAATTTCCTATACTATAGTATACTAAGAGACGTTACTGGTGCCCGCTCGAGCAAATCAATGAACAATGGGAGGAAGTGCTACAGTGCTACAGTTTGCTTTTTGGATCACACCCGCAATACACAGGGTTTATTCCTGGCTCATGCACTCAGGAATTTCTCCTGGCAGTGTTCAGGGGACCATATGGGATGCTGGGAATTGAACCCCGGTAGGCCGCATGCAAGGCAAACGCCCTACCCGCTGAGCTATCACTCCCAGCGGGTAGGGTGTTTGCCTTGCACATGGAAGACCCGGGTTTGATTCCTCTGCCCCTTTCGGAGAGCCTGGAAAGCTACTGGGAGTATCTCACCCATAGAGCAGAGCCTGGCAAGCTACCCGTGGCATATTCAATATGCCAAAAACAGTAACAACAGGTCTCACAATGGAGACTTACTGGTGCCCTCTCGAGAAAATCAATGAGCAATGGGATCACAGTGACAGTGACAGTAGTATACTGTAGGATAACATGGGGTTTGTCCTTTTAGCCTTGTGGCAGGGAACTTCGTTTATCTTAAAGCAATGTCCTTTCTGTATGGACACAAGAAGACAGTTAATATTACGCTTTGTAACTTGGGAGTTGATTGACTCCAATAATATTTACTCCTGGGCATCTGCTTTCTCAACTCAGTTGCCCTTAGTTTCTAGCACCCCAAAAGCAGGGTCCCGACAAGGAATGGAATGTACCCAGGGCAAGCTGTGAGCTATCCTGGCATCGAAATGGGCCAGGCCCAAACGCCACAATACTCAGCTATAAGTTGAGAGCATGATCATAGACAAATGCTGTCATGATCCAAAAGTAATGAGACTAGGACCCTGCTGGGGTTAGGAAGACTAACCTGGCCTGAGGACTGTGGTCTGTGAATGTCCTCAGGAAGAACCAAACTTTAAGTCTGATATATCTCTTACTGTACTCATGCAGAATGACATTGCTAGAATTATTAGCAGTAAATTTACTATAACTATTTAGGTGGATTTAAGGGCTGGAGCGATAGCACAGCGATAGGGCGTTCGCCTTTCACATGGCTGACCCGTGTTCTATTCCTCCGCCCCTCTCAAAGAGCCCGGGAAGTTACTGAGAGTATCGCACCCGCACGGCAGAGCCTGGCAAGCTACCCATGGCGTATTGGATATGCCAAAAACAGTAACAATAAGTCTCACAATGAGAGACATTACTGGTGCCCGCTCGATGAGCAATTGGATGACAGTGCCAGTGATTTAAGCAAATTACTAGCTGAGGAAGGAAGAGAGAGACACACCCTGACACACCCTTTTTGGACCCCACCCTTGAGCGGATCTCCTAGTAATCTCCTTATATGAGATTTTGTTAATCTCCTCAAGAAATGGTCTTATCCTTCTTTGTTGATTTATTAATGTTCAACCCACCTTTGTGTTACCGCCCTATGTGATTGCCATATAAACTAAGACTGTAACAGAAGTAGGGGGGGAAAGATACAGAAGCGAGGGAGACAGCAGAGACAAGAAGGGGAGACAGCAGAGAGAAGGGGAGACAACACAGACAGAAGACACAGCAAGGAGAGGACAGAGGCAAGACAGAAGCAAGGAGAAGATACAGAAGCAAGAGAGAAGACACAGAAGCAGAGACAGAGAGAGGTCGGAAGAGACCAGAGGAAAGACTACAGAGACAGAGACAGAGAGATAGACAGAAGAGAGCACAGCAGACCACAGCGGCACACACAGAAGCAGAGCACAAGGAGAAGCCATCACAGCTCACATGAGAGAGAACCGCCCTGAGAGCCCACAGACAACACACACATCATTGCACCCTCCTGTGCGTGCACGCACCTTTGTAATTTTTTACAGTATACCAAAATGCATATTTAAAACTAGTTAATTTTATTATGTGTATTCTATACCCCAAAGCTTCTTAAAATGTGGTACAGAGTTCCCATGTACCCTCCAACCAGATATTCTCAACAGTAGCATCATTTATAACTGACCTAACTGCAATGATCAAGATTAGAAATTGGTATGACAGTATTATCAAAATGACAGCAATTGTGTGGATTTCATCAGTTTCCTTCATGCTCTTTCCCTTTTTGTGTTTTTTATTTTTGGCATGGGGTGTGTACTTATATTAATTTACTTACACGTGTGAGTTTGTTTAATTATTATTATAGTTAGGAAGCAATTTTCCTTTCACCTCCAATATAGTCCTTTGTGATTCTTTATTGTCTCTTCCTCTTGTGTCTACAATCCCTGGAAACCTCTCATATGTCTCCATTACTAAAGTTTTGCCATTTGTAAATTTTATAATAAAATTAATCACACATCTTATAGCCATTTTAGAGTCTTTATTCCTTAGAGAATAATATTCTGAAAAGCCACACAAGATTGATATGTTGCATATCAAACATTTTATTAATTTGACACTTTTTAGTATTCTATAGTATTTTGTGGTGTGGATATCCAACATTTTATCTGTTTCTGTGGTGCAGAAATTTAGGTTGTATCCAGTTTTAGACTTTGAATATTTATGTTAGTTTTTTTTGTGTGTATACACATGCTTTTCTTCTCTGGGGTTAACGCTCACAGTAACTTGTTCAGTTGTTAGCTATCTGCGTATAAGAGATGGCAAAGCTGGTAAGAGACGTGAGGCATAAGAGATGGAGAAGTTGTGTCCCAGAATGTTGCTATCATCTTGCATTCCCATCAGTAGTGTGTGGGAGGTAACATTGTTTGCCTTTCTCATGATATTGCCAGTGTTTCATGATTTTAGCCATTCTGGTAGTTATGTAATGGTTTCTCATTGTTCCTTTCATTTGCTATTTCCCTAATGCCTTGTGGTGTTGGGAATCTTTATATTTACTTATCTGCCATTGGTATATCTTTAGTAAAATATATGTTCAAGTATTTTATCACTTTAGCTGAATTGTTTTGCTTCTTACTGATTCATTCTGAGAGTCCTTTATGCATTCTGTTTGCCATTTGCTGCATTTCTGATTTATGAATATTTTCTCCAAGTCTGCACGTTCCCTTTTCTTAACAAATCCATCAGCAGAACAAAAGTTTTCCTTTTATAAAGCACAATTTATATATTTTATGATTATGGATCACATTTATTTGTTGTCTTTTTTAAGAATTCTGCATACTCCCAACAGTGAAGGGAGAGATTTTTATTTTTTCCTTTTCAAACTATAGTTTTTGCTTATTTTATTCTACTTTATTCTACTGAATAAGTTATGACACTCTTATGTTAAATTAGAAGTGTGGTGAAGCTAGACATACTACTCTTTTACTTAATCTTAGGAAAAAAAGAATTTATTTGTCACATTAAAGATGTAAAATATAACTTGATTAGTGCCTAGCTTCTTAAACCGTGAGTTTTAATTCCATATGGTGATAATTACTGAATATGAAGTTTGAAAAAAAATCTTGAAAAGTTATTTTAAAAGAAATTTCTTTATGTTTTATTATCAGAAAAGGTTTGATTTGGGTGCCATACCCATATGTTTGGAGTTGCATAAAAATTTTTTCTTGTGAAAGCAGTCACAAGTGGGAAAATTTTAAGCAGCCCTGAATTAGTGGATTTTTTATATTAAGTTTTTATTTCTATTTTCCAATATTTTTTTTTCATGAACGGGCTTTACATTTTCCCAGGGGTTCTCCTCCCCACCTCCCTATCGATATGCTGATGTGGATTTTCTCCTTTAGAGTAGAAATATAACAGATTGCATTAATTCCTTTCTGAGCATTCAATCAACTATACATTAGGATAAAAATCACTTGACTCTAAGATATTATCCCATCTATGAAATATATATGTTAAATCTATGTATATACTCATATTTTGTTTAGAATTTCATTATTGATAATCATAGACTGTGGTTCTAAAGAAAAAATGTCAGTTTCCATTCAAGTCTTTGCAATGATGTCCTGGTCTATTCCACTTGGGTGTCCCCTGATTCCTACTCAAGCCTGGGGTGGTAATTGACCCCATAATCAATTCTAAGAGCTTTCCTTCGGTTGCTTCTGTGTGGCTTCAAGCATGGGCAACGTCTGCGTGAGGCTGGGACTTCATACAGATTTAAAGGGTCCGTTCCCCTACCGCCCCTCACCCCCCACCCCACTTTGCAGCTGCCCTTATCCTGTCTATCTGGGGAACGGTGAGGGGACAGCCATGCTGCCTATATTTAACACGCACTTACTGAGGGTCTGTGAAGTCTCATGAGCCTCCACTGTGCAACCACGACCCCAGGGGAGGGGACCCCCACCAACTCGCCGTTGGCATTACCTGAGTGATGGGAGAGCTGAGTAGCAGGATTTCTCTCCCAGGTTTTGGTGGTTGCATTTACTGGGGAGAGGGAAAGAAAGTGTCTCTTTCTGTGTCTCTTCCTGTGTGCTTTGGCTGTCAGGCTGGGAGCAGGAGGCATGTTTCTGTAATTTTCTGTAATGAACTTTATAGGCTGCTTCCGTAATATTTATAAGGCATCCAGGGTATCAGGGAGTTTTCATTAGGGGTAGGTTATGGTCTCGCCCTCTTCCCATTCTTCCGGATAAAGGAAGAAATCTTCACCTAAGACCTTTTCTTTGTTTTTCCTTTCTCTTATTTTCATTGTACCCTTTGGCAGTTCTCATTTCAGGAAGCCCTAGCACCTATATTGAGATAAAGATGAAATGAAAGTACAGCCAGGGAAAAACCCCATCCCATTTTCCTTCTTCCTTCATCACCAGGCAAACCATCGTCTTTTATTTATTTATTTATTTATTTACTTACTTACTTATTTATTTTTAATTTTAATTTTCTTATTTTTTAATAAGTGTGTCACCGTGAGGGTACAGTTACAAATTTACCCATCTTCGTGCTTGTGTTTCCCTCATACAATGTTCGAGAATCCATCCCTCCACCAGTGTCCATTCTCCACCACCAATGAACCCAGTATCCCTCTCACCCTCTAATCCCATCCCCCCCACCCCACCTCGCCTCTATTCCATTTTGTTCTCTCTCCTTTTGGGTGTTGTGAAAACCATTGTCTTTTCATCTCACCTCTTTTCAGAATCTTCTAATAGTTCTTTCATCTGGGCATCCAGAATTTTTATTGTAATTGGGAGGAGAAATAGGATGGAATATGTGGCTTTCATTGTGAGTGGGAACAGAAGCTATTGTTTCCTTCTTATTATTAGTCAGACTATTTTCTATGTTTATTATTAATTTAAATTTCTTTTTGAATTGCATGCTCATGTCCTTCAGCCAATTTCAAATGAGATTTTCTTATTATCTAATAAGAGTACTTTGTATTACTTTCTTAGACTAATTTTAATTGCTGCAAGATAATTTCCTAGCTCTTCCATATCTTAGCTATTTTTTAGAATCTTTTACTGATGTTACATTTTTCTTTTTGCACCCTGATAGTCTGAATACAATTAGTTGTATTTTCTTTAGGGGCTTTTTTATTAAAAAAAAAAAGTCCATCTTAAACTTATTTTTAGTCTATGGTAAAAAGTGATGTAATGTGATTTGTTTCAGTAGTCTTGTTTATTTAGTGATCCTTTCTCTACTAATATATATATATAAATAATATATATATATATTTCTTTCTAAGAATTTCTTTGACACCCTCACCTTCAAGTCTAACAAACTCTCTTGGAATCTAAATGAAAGATGATGACCTTACAGTGCCTATACTGAAAGCTGTAATGACCAAAAGGTGGGGAGAGAGAGGAGAGAGAGAGAGAGAGAGAGAGAGAGAGAGAGAGAGAGAGAGAGAGAGAGAGAGAGAGAGAGAGAGAGAGAGAGGAGGGAGAGACAGAGACAGAGACAGAGACAGAGAGAAGAAAGCGCCTGCCATAGAGGCAGGCTGAGTGTGGGGAAAAATGGAAAAATGAGGCCGTCCTCCCCAGGGCTCCTCACAGGGGATGGGCTCCAGCTTCCCTCCCCACCCCGAGCAGAGCTCCCGGTGGCCGAAGACCACCAGAACCTAGCTACAGCCATGCTGGAGGCCCCTCTCCACACGTTCAGACAGGCCTCATGCATGAAGGTACCAGCAGAGGAACCCAGGTGTGTGTAATCCCATCAACAGCCAACATCCAGAGAGACGTAAAAGCAAGCTCCCAGAAGCGTATCTTTAGCCTACTTCTCCCTCTGGGAGAAACTGGCGATCCTCTGAGAGTTTCCTGCCCACATGGGACAGCCTTGCAAGCTTCCCATGGTGTATTCATATGCAAAATCCAGTAACAAGCTGGATCTCATTCCCCTGACCCTGAAGAGCCCCCAGTGCAACATCATTAGAAGGGCCGAGTCGGGATAGACTTCTAAGATCTCAGGGAACGGACGAAATGAGATGTTACTGAGCCCGCCCGAGAAATCGGTGATTTATGGGATATTGTGATTGATTGATTGATTGATTGTGATTGAGGGAAATTTGGACATTGGTAAGGAAATGTACCTTACGAAGGGACTAGTGGTGGAACATTCTATGACTGAAACCTTATCATGTACAAGTTTATAACTGTTTATCTCACAGAGGTTTAATTAAAAAAATTAGAGATTTAAGCGCAGCGGCCACATGTGTGCGGGCTTTCCACCGCTGCACGAGCATGACCCCAGAAGCCAACTAAACTACTTTGGGCACCAGCAGCTCGCAGAAATGTCTCTAGACTGTGAATTGAACTACTGCCCCATGCAGCGCCAGGAGGGAAGGGGTTTTTCTCTCTCGGCTTTTCCATTTTAAGAGCACCACAAAAGGGAAGTAAAAGCTTGCAGTGATGCAATTTCTGGCAGAAATTTCCCTGGACTTTGTTACTAAAATCCAGAAATCCAAAACCTCATATCTCTTAATTGTCAGCAATGTAAAAACATTATCAAATGGTTCCTTTCAACAGGTCTGACTTTGGGGGGAAACTCCAAACAATAATAGTGAGTTCTTTGTTGAAATATTGAAGGTAATCAAGGTAAAGTGAAATTTATCAGCTACATAGGCGGGGGCGGGGGGAGGTATACTGGGGCTCCTGGTGCTGGAAAATGTGCACTGGTGATGGGATGGGTGTTGAGCATTGTATAACGGAGACTTAAGACGGAAAGCTCTGTAACTTTCCACATGGTGATTCATCAAAAAAGAAATTAAAAATAAGAAGATGAAATCAACCTCATAAAAAGTGACACAGAGTAGCTCTTGATCTTTTCTGTCCTGCTCTCATCATTCCACACCTAAAGAAATTAACAGTATATGTACTAAGGAATGCACTGTAGCACTGTTGCACTGTCGTCAGTTGTTCATTGATTTGCTTGGGTGGGCACCAGTAACGGCTCCATCGTGAGACTTGTTATTACTGTTTTTGGCATATTGAATATGCCATGGGTAGCTTGCCAGGCTCTGTCCTGTGGGCAGGATAGTCTTGATAGCTTGCCGGCCTCTCAAAGAGGGATGGGGAAATCAAACCCCTACCCACTGTGCTATTGCTCCAGTCCTTACTTATCAGTACTAAAGAATATGGCATATAATTTTAAAGCAAATAGTTAAGCCTGGCTGACCCATGTACTAATCAAAATAGAAAATGAAGGCAATAACATTATTGTAACTTATTTTTTGAAATCCCAGGTTTCCGCTAGAACCTGCCTTTTTCTCTATTTTATCTCTTAAAATGCAAAACATATAGATATTTTTTATTGTATTTATCAATTAATTGGAATTAAAATGGTGTTTTAGAAAGGAGTAATTTTATCATTTTCAGTTTGCAGCTATTTCTTGCTTTTCTGCTTAATTCTTTGCTGCTTTAATACTAATAGGTCAATATGTTCCTCGAGCCTATTTCATTTTTGTGGACAAGTCTGTGACTCTCAAGGTAGGAGAAGGAATCTTGGTGAATTGTGGGGTGAAGGAGACTATCAGAAATGCTGAATGTTCTTGATGAGTCAGTGGCGACCTTTGCATATTTCACCAGTTTTGATGAATTGTTCTTGAGCAAGTCATCCCAACAAAGTGTTATATCTTAATATTCACAGCCAGGCTCCTCTGGGCCAGATGGCACTTTTAACCGTAGGAACTGAGAGGTCATTTTTGTTTCCAGAGCATCCTCAATTGACCTATTGTTTATTGTCACTTTACATTCCAAACTGGCTAGACTTGCTGTATGAGAATATCCATAACCAGCATCCTACCCTAAACTGATGGATCAACATAACTGGCAACGACACACCTGGAAATCTGTAAAATAAAACTTCAATCATTGGAAGTTTAGATCAATAGCCTGAACATGGAAGATTTCAATATTTCGTTGAACTTAAAAGCCAGGAATCTTTAGTCACCTGTCTTGGGGACCTCATGTCATCTATCACTTCATTGTCACATCAGTTTGCAATCTAGGCAATCTAGGCACGATTGGCCCTATTTTTCTTTTATTTTATTTTTTTATTAGTGAATCACTGTGAGAAACAGTTACAGGCTTACAAACTTTCATGCTTGCAATTGACCCTATTTTTCATATGAAAGAAAATAAAATGTGCAGTAGGACTCACGTTCCAAGTGGCAAAGGGCACTTGCAGTGATGAGGACGACATTTACTGTTGATCACTTCCCTGTTGGACTAATGACCAAAGATGATTTTAGGAGAAACCTAGAAAAAGTTAAGGTGTACTGAACCACATAGTGAGAATTGCCACTTTTAAATTCTTTCCGTTATTCTTATAGTCTTTGATGTTGATATTCTATATTTTCATCTTTTAGTATATTTTTCACTTCAGTGAAGAGAAAAAAGACCTCAGAATATGGCTTTAGGCCAGCAGTAGTATCCAACTAGAATTTTATATTTTGTAATATATTTTTATTTTTCTCTTCTATTTATGGAAAATTTTAATAATTTTTCCTTTATTGGTAAAGCTTCAGTTGTTTAGATAGATGAACTAATTTTTATTGTGTCAACATCAATAAAGACAAGATTAAATCCAAGTATTAGTGACAAGAAAATAATATTTAGGGAGTGAGTGTTTTGCTTTAGATATGAAACTAGGAATTGTTTAAAAATGCAAATTTTTGAGAATATAATATTTAATCCTTTCTCTAGGATCCTATGTGCCATGAACTGTTGAATTTTAGAAGCAAAAGTACTAAAATATTATGTATTTTTTCTTGAGGATTAACGAAAACATACTGTCCTCAATTTTGCAGAAATTCTAACAATGTACTAGATGAACTATAAAATATGTACTATCTATGAAACACATAGATATTCTTTTAAAAATCATCCTCTAATTGTACACAAGAGAAATTTTACCTGGAATTATACATAGGATTTGAAATTTGTTCTACAACAGTGTTTTTCATAGTCTGTTGATACATTTCAAAAATTCCCTTCTAAAGTTCACCTCAAAGTACTTCGTTTCTATTCCATCCTATGTAAGATCTTTTGTTCAACAAGTGTTTGTGGGGACCACAAAAGATACTGAGGTTTGTACACCTTAGGTATTTCAGAGAACAGGATAAAAGATTTTTTATGGAGTTTGCCTTTATGAAATTGGTTAGGGAATACAATATAGAAAGAATATATAAAGTGCTACAGTTATAAGGACGGCTGGGAAGGTATAAGGATGTTGGGATATATCTAGATTGGGTTAAGCAGGACACACTGAGAAGGCTGCATTTTAACAGACTTGAGGATGGTAAGATTAAGAAGCGAGAACTACCAGAATAGTTCTATAACACCTCCAGAAGTATCTCTAGAATGTGTGAAGACCGCAAGAGAGATTAGAGACATAGGATGTAGGGTGAATAACAGAAGATCTAGTGAAAGGAAATAGAGTAATTGTCACTGTCACTGTCATCCCGTTGCTCATCGATTTGCTCAAGTGGGCACCAGTAATGTCTTCAAGTGAGACTTGTTGTTATTGTTTTTGGCATATTAAATACGCCATGGGTAGCTTGTAATGGTGAGATATATTATTTTTCAAAACTCATACTGCTGGAGTCAAAAGCTATTACAGCAGGTGGTAGGATACTTGCCTTGCACATAATCAACCCAGGTTCAATCTCTGGCATCCCGATATGGTTCCCTGAGCATGCCAGGAGTAATTTTTGAGAGCAGAGCCAGAAGTAACCCCCCAAAACATTTCTGGGTGTAGCCCCAAAATAAATCATACTATCAGATAAATTGATAATAATCTGGATAAAAAAGGGTGAATGTGGAGAGAATTGAGAGAAGACTATATAGTAAAACAGAGAAGACATTATGATAACTTGAACCAAGGTGAAAGTGGAAAAAATGTTCATACTTTGAGTTTACTTATAAGTTAGATGAATGTCAGAGTATATGGTGATGTAGTTATTTGGAAGCCATATTTAATTCTGTCTTCTAAGCATCATTAGTTAACTAAAGAAAAATGATTTATGGAATACTTTTAATTCTGGTGTTTGGGCCAATGATTTATGGAATACTTTTCATTCTGGTGTTTGGGCCATACCCCTCAGTACTTATGGATTACTCCTGCCTCTGCACTCAGGGATCACTCCTGGTGGGACTCAGGGAACCAAATGTGGTGCCAGGAATTGAATTCGGGTTGGCCATGTGCAAGACAAGCCCCTACCCAGTGTACTATCTCTCCATCCCATAAATGCTTTTTATTTTTTTGGTCTATCAGCAAACAAATCTAAATAATGCCCAAGATTTCTTTCCAGAATCATCTTCATTGGTGGCATTTTAATTCTGAGTGTGTGTGTATGAGCAGTGCTTGTGTTTGCATCCATATAGAATCTTATTAAGTGTAAGCCATAGAATCTGTACCTAGTAACTTACTTGAAATGCATCACAACATTTTGCTGATAAATAGGTCTGATGGTCACGATGCAGTTATTTCAACAACAGATGACACATCAATCCAAGAAATTTCTCCCCATCGTCTTGTGAAGGAAGATAACTTCTGATTTATTCCAACTAATTATCTTTAATATTTGTCAAGTAGTGTCCCACTGGACTACTTACTCCTTCCTGTGTTGCTTTTTTAGAGTATAGTTTCAATATTGTTTTATAGGATTACATAGTTAATATTAGATTGGGCACCTTTTCTTATAATTGCTGCCTCATCTTTTTCATCTGGTATTTGGATGTTAATTTTTGGCTTTTTAACTTTTACCTTCTGTTGATGAGTTTGGATTATGGATAGCAGAGAAGAACCAAATGGCAGCAGTGAAATGTAAATTTTAGTGACTCAGCAGAAAAACACTTTCTATCACATTTATAACAGTGTAACCGTCAACACTTTCCAACACATTTTAATGGCCGACCTGGGTTCAATTCCTCCACCCCTCTCGGAGAGCCCGGCAAGCGACTGAGAGTATCCCGTTTGCATGGCAGAGCCTGGCAAGCTATCTGTGGCATATTCGATATGCCAAAAACAGTAACAAGTCTTACAATGGAGACATTATTGGTACCCGCTCGAGCAAATCGATGAGCAATGGGATCACAGTGACAGTGACAGTGATTCAGTATGTATTTACTAACCTCTAGCCAGGTGCCATCCAGGGGCGTCATAATGATGAAAAGGCAAAGTATTTTATAGATGAATTATCATAGGATCTAATCTAAGCAATGACTTCGATAGTAACCAAGAAGGAGACAAATTTAAAAAGTATATCAACTGTATACATAAAAGAGCAAAAAACATTTTGTGTAAGTTCTCAAAACATGTTCTGTTTCTGAAAAAAACAACTCTTACCTGACTTTAGAAAGGAACAACCAAGGAACCAGAGAGATAGTCCAATGGGTAGGGCTCTTGTCATGCATGGTTTGATCCCTGGAATCCAAAATGGTTTCCCAAGCACTGCCAGACTTAATTCCTGCATGCAGATCCAGGAATAACCCCTGTGTATCACTGTACATGGCCCCCAAATAAATAAAAGAACAAAAGAGCATTCAAAAATGCCACTCAGAGAAATAGAAATAATTGAAATAAAATGAAGTTAAAGAATAAAATGAGTAAACTAAGGTCTTCCTTTTCCTGTAGTCATATAGGGAAAAAACTATATATCCACATAAGAACTTGTACAGGAACATTCATAGATGTTTATTATAGCCAAAACTGGAAACAATCCAAACGTCCTTCAAGCTGAGAATGAATGAATACACATTGTACTACAATTTTTAAGAGAGAACTCCACTCAGAAGATGAACAAGCTACAAATACATGAGTACCTAGGTAAATATTATAAACCCTTTTGAGTTGGAGGAACTCAAATATAAAACCATATGCAAGCTATATGATTCTGTTTACAAGAGCCTCAAATAAGCAAATCTAGCTTTGGTGATAGAAATAAGTATGGGAGAAGCTTACTTAGATTATGAAAATGCTTTATCTCTTGATTAAGACATTGATTGCATGATTATTTACATTTTCTAAAACTCATTGCACTGTTCTCTTAAAAATCTGTCTACTTAATCTTTGGTAAATTATGCTTCAAGAAAAGAATAGTGAGGAAGGGGGATAAAATTTGAGAATTCAGCAGTCAGAAAATTATGTGAAGCAAATTTTGAACTAGAGAAAGTAATGTTATATTCACTTACATTTATCTTATCTTTTACTACCATAGAAAGCCTAGCATCTTAGACTGTGAGTAACAACCCTTTCTGTGTTCTTGTAACTGAATAGGATAGGTGGGGTGGAGGTCCATGACCGAAATGGCAGCAATGAAAGGGTTTTGAATGTGCAACAACTAAAAATAAATTAAAAATCAACCATCCAAGGAATCTGAGGTACTTCTAGAAGCACTTGCCCATGCTGTACTTCTTGGTTGTAAAGGGATATTATGGGTTAGAAAAGCTGAAGAAACCCTGATATAAATGTTATTATATTATACTAATTTTTTTTCTTCATTTAAATATGACTAATTGATTTCTAAATCATTTTGGTTAAGAGCATAATGCTTGTCACATATTTTGTTGTTGGTGGTAGTAATTTAGTGTCTGTAGTTGTACACAGAAGCAGTTGAGAGCAAAGTTGCCTAGGACTAAGGGTGTATTTCTAAAGGGGTCATCTTGAGACATTTACCTTCTCCTCCATGCATACCTCTGCAGGAAGGTTTAGATGCATCTCTTTGAAACCCATATGAGAATTTCATGTTTTTAACAGAGAGAATGATTAACATTCTCCCTGTTAAAAATGAAATATGGTACTCAAAGTACAAGGAACCATCCTCAAAAGACAGTGAAAATTAAGAATTAATTGCAAGGGACCCAAGAGATAGCACAGGAGTTAAGTCACTTACCTTCCATGCAACTGAAGTGAATTTGATTCCTGACACTACATATGGTCCCTGGCGCCCCATCAGAAATGATCCCTAAGCACAGAGCTAGGAGTAAACTCTGAGCACAGTCAGGTGTAGTCCAGGCCTCCCTGCCCCAAATTACAAGTTTGACATTCAAAGCATTAAAGAATACAAAGTGAATTGGATTTGGAGTGGAGTGTCAAGAGTAGCATCTAACGCAGTGTCTATAGACCTTTTACTAACCACCCTCCTCTCCAACTTTGTTTCCTTCCTGTGCCACCCACCTGTTCTACCAATTGGCCCCCTAGTCTAAGACTGTGCTCCCCTATTAATATGTTTTTCACCTGTGGTCCGTTGGGAATATTCTGACGGCCTCCAGTTGAGAAATTTTGGTCTCCAGGTTTGTAATTGTAAGCATGAGTATTTATACTTCAGAGTGTAAAGTTTCTGTTAAGAACTCAGCTGACAGCCCTGTTGAATGTTGAGGATGCGGTTTAGGGGAGGATGTCACTTAAAGAACAAGTGATAAATCCCTTCACTGAATTCCTCTTCCTCAGTTCTGAGTTAACAGTCCTCAGCTCAAAGGAATTCATCCTGGAGGAGCTAGAAAAACCCCACAATGTGTTCAATTTTAAAACTGATGGACATGTCCCCCTGAAGTTTCTTTATCATTGGGCTCCATCTTGCTATTTCCCTTTCATTCTGACCTTGATGATATGAGAGGGGATGAAAGGTGACCATGTTATAACTCTAAAGGGGAGAACAACTCCAAATGGTCCTCAAACAGTTGAAAGAGCCCGAATTGGTCTGCATGATCCTCATGAATACATTGCTGCCGAGCCCTCTCCAAGCTTCTAGTCCACTCTGACCCTGGCTTGAACATTTTTCAGTCATTAAATGATTCACGAACCTATTTTCCAGTCTACCCAAACCCAATCTGCTGTCCCTGTGTACTATTGTTTGTATCCTTTGGTAATTTATTTTGCTCTACTCTCTCTCTCTCTCTCTCTCTCTCTCTCTCTCTCTCTCTCTCTCTCACACACACACACACACACACACATGCACACACACAAATCCCTAGATTCTTTTTTTCCCCTTACACTTCAAAGAACAAAATTGTTTGCTATAGACCAGACAAGTAAGTGTGTGCTCATGAGTGTGTATAAGCGCATGTTCCCCCTCCCCCAGCACACACACACACACACACACACACACACACACACACTTTTTTCTTTATCCTTACCAGTCTGTGTAACTGGCATTATTTCTCCTACTTTCAGTGTGAGAACATGGAGATTAGCAGGAATTAAGTAGTTTATCCAGGATATAGTTGTTCTAAGTCAGAATTGGACTCAAGCATCCATGATCTCCTCTCTGTCCTATTTAACTCTCTTAAATACTAATTTCACTTATGTATTTATGCAAATCTAAGACTTGTGCTAAGTATCTTCTGTCTGCTTATCTCAGACTGAGCATGTGAAATATTTAAAAATCCTAATGTCTATAAAAATATAAATTCTGGCTTTTTTTCCCCTTTAGTAAACAGTCTAACATAGATTCTGCCAAGCTTTGGAAGAGTTCTTTGATTTTGTCATACTCCTTTGGCGCCTTCTTTACATTTAAAAAAATTCATTCTGGCTTCCCATAATGCTATCCAAGACCCGAGGTTTTGATTCTGGGCTCTGATTCATGCTTTCATTATCAACTGCTGTACTAAAGACAGGGCCCATGCCTTTGAGTCTGCCAGTGGAGACTGAGCATTACTGAGTGAGAGGAAGAAGAAGAGTTCACTCTGTTAAAGCCATTTGGCAGTGCAGAGACCTTGGATCTCTTTCCCGTGACCTAAGGCACAGGTTTTAGCAGAGGTAAGGAAGGATTTCATCACTTTTCTCCACCTAATGCACCAAGAGTGGATATTTTTGCCTTTCTTGAAATGTCATTACTTAATTTGCTTTATTTAAAGCAAATTTGGGCTTGACTGAGAAGCAAAGAAACTAGAAGGAAACTAACCTCTTACCTATTTCTTAATTTTCACATTCTTATTGGGAACAAATTTCTGCTTTAGAAATAATAGCTGAGACAGAGAGAAAGAGAGAGAGAGTGTGTGTGTGTGTGTGTGTGTGTGTGTGAGAGAGAGAGAGAGAGAGAGAGAGAGAGAGAGAGAAGAAAATCATCTGCCATAGAGGCAGGCTGTGGGGGCCGTGGGGTGATGGAAGGGAAACTGGAGACAGGTGCTGAGACATGTACACTGGTGGAAGGAACACTGTGTGATTGAAACCTAATCATGAACGGCTTTGTAAGGGTCTATCTCACAGTGGTTCAATTAAAAGTTTCAAAAAATAAAAAAAAATGCTATTTTTGAGAAAAAAAAAAAGAAATTATAGCTTCCTAAGGAAACTTATGGACATAGACTTCTCCACCTAAACATGAATAAAGCTGAGACCTAGAAATAGTAGAAATCCTTATCATACCTCTGAATGCCATTTATCTGAATAGTTTCACCCATCCTCATCTTTTGCACTGTCCTCAGCTGAAGGTCAAGGCTATATATGAGGTCACAATGTACTTGCAAAGGTTGCTAGCATCAAAGTAAGATTTGAATTCTGTCTTTTGATAATCACTCAGGAACCCTCAAGTAAGTTAACATTTAAGAAGTGGGTAGTTTAAAAAGCCAAACAAAGTGTTGAGTTCTGCATGTCTTTCTAAGATATATGTACATCAAATTTCTGTGTTATTGAGCAACCAGAAAGACATCAGATACTATGATCTTAGTATGTGAATTTTGATTTCGTGGAATTATAGAGTAATTCTCTTGATGAAACCTTTCAAGTCTCTCATCTGGCAAATAGAGTGAGAAAGACAACTGAATTTAATTAATTTAGCCAGCTTGATAATTATGGAAGTCAGGTTTTTATGTCTTTTACATTAGTGTTTTAAAAGGAGAATAAGTCATTCTATTCTAAACATAAATTTCACCAGTTTGAGTTACTTATAGGATCTTACACTTATTTACTAAAGCCAAGCAACTTTCAGAGTCACGAAGTATTCATTGGTAAACATTAGCTTTAATATTTCTCTTTCCAAATATTTGTTACATAAATCAATTTACAGGATACTATTTGAAGAGATCAAATTTTTGTGTGTGTTTTATATTATTCTACACCAAGACCTTGGGGTTATATATGCTACTGTCTCTTATTACACTGTTTTTAAAAATTCAGTTCCTTATTTCTTCATTATATTCCTGGATCACGTGGCCAGAAAGAGGCTGAACAACACATCATCATAAAGGGATATATATATGTATATATATATAAAACACCTCTCAGAGAGCCCAGCAAGCTACCGAGAGTATCCTGCCACATGGAAGAGACTGTCAAGCTCCTCGTGGCGTATTTGATATGCCAAATACAGTCAAAATAACAGGTATCATTCCCCTGACCCTGAAAGAGCCTCCAATCGTTGGAAAAGACTAGTAAGGAAAGGCTGCTAAAATCTCAGGGCTGGGACGAATGGAGACATTACTGGTGCCCGCTCAAGTAAATTGATGAAAAATGGGATGACAGTGATACAGTGATTAGTGTTTTAGTATTCTGAGAGTCTAGCATATTTTAGTTCTGTATCAGATTCTGATCCCTGAATCTTCCTGAATAAGGCAACAGTTTTCATTCATTGACTCATTTATTCATGCAACAAAAAATTGTTGTATGTCTTCTCTTAACTAGATTATGAAAATCCTCCAAAGAATCGTGAAATATTTTCTGTATCCAGATCTTGCAATCTGGTTGCATGTTTTAATATACAGAACAGAACTTCCATTTCTTTTTCCTTTACATAAACAAAGAGAACTCTCTGGCTTGCTATACTTGATATCAGACTGAAAACAGAATCTAGTTTTGATGTAGGATTTTTATTTAAATTTCACAGCATGTGCTTATCTTTAAATATTTTGCAATGTGGATGATGAATTCAATTTGGCCTTGATGCCTAACCTTTAAGAAGGGTGTGATTACAACATGATTTTACAACTCCAGTTATTTTTGCATTCATTAGAAAGTGCCCCAGTGCTGCTTCAACGCACATCCTCCATCATTTTCTTTCGGGATGGTATTTAATTGCATGTGCTCAGTGAAAATGAAAGCCTTGACCCTTACTATATTCAGAACATATGGCACTTTTCCATCTCCACAACTTTTGGTGGTGGTTTTTGTATTGATGACATGATCTCTGAGAGGCTGATAGCTGAGCGAAGGCATTGCCAAACTCATCTAGTTGGGGTTACCTTTGTGGAAGTCTAAAGAGCATGCCTTCAGGGTCAAATCAAGCTCTGTCAATTAATGGCTATGGTATCTTCAGCATGTGTAGACAACTATCCAGAGATAGTAACTTGGCATCCTGTTATTCAGCATCCTGCAGGGTTGTACGAGGACCACATGTTGTGCGAAACATCTAGCCCAATGCTGGGTACATAGTCAAATGTTGGCACCCATCTTCTTTTGCTGGCATTAAAAGTGTGTGCGGTGTGCATTGCCATTTATTTTGGCCTGCCTACTGAGAATTTATTTTGGAGATTGAGATCTGGTTGAGAACCAGCTGAAGAATGTGACACAGGAAGGCTTCTCAGATAAACTCTTAGGAAGATGGATTTCTTTCTGGGACTACAGGAGTGAAGTGCTGACCTTGAATGCATTCGATCAGTAAGCTGAGGTAACTGTTGACTCTCTAAGGTCAGGGCAGATATTTACTTCCGTGTGCAGTTACCCCTCAGTACTCTGCACAGTTACCCCGTGTGCAGAGACATCATTTTTTTATGTATCTTTTTTTTATAATAAATTTATTTATTTTTAATTAATGAATCACCATGAGGGTACAGTTACGGATTTATACACATTTGTGCTTATGCTTCCCTCATACAAAGTTCGGGAACCCATCCCTTCACCAGTGCCCATACTCCACCACCAGTAAACCCAGCATCCCTCCCATCCTCCCCAATCCCATCTCCCCCCACCCCACCCTGCCACTGTGGCAAGGCATTCCCTTCTGTTCTCTCCCTCTAATTAGCTGTTGTGGTTTGCAATAAAGGTGTTGAGTGGCCACTGTGCTCAGTCTCTAGCCCTCATTCAGCCCGCAACTCCCTTCTCCCACATGGCCTTCGACTACATTATAGTTGGTGATCCCTTCTCTGAGTTGCCCTTTCCCCAGAATGTGAGGCCAGCCTCCAAGCCATGGAGTCAACCTCCTGGTAGTTGTTTCTACAATTCTTGGGTGTCAGTCTCCCACTCTGTTATTCTATATGCCATAGATGAGTGCAATCTTTCTATGTCTGTCTCTCTCTTTCTGACTCATTTCACTTAGCATGAAACTTTTCATGCCCATCCACTTAACTACAAAATTCATGACCTCCTTTTTTCTAACAGCTGCATAGTATTCCATTGTATAGATGTACCAAAGTTTCCTCAACCAGTCATCCGTCCTGGGGCATTCGGGTTTTTTCCAGATTCTGGCTATTGTAAACAGTGCTGCGATGAACATACATGTGCAGATGCCATTTTGATTATACTTTTTTGCCTCTCTGGGATATATTCCCAACAGTGGTATTGCTGGGTCAAATGGGAGCTCAATTTCTAATTTTTTGAGAATCGTCCATATTGTTTTCCAGAAGGGCTGAACCAGTCGGCATTCCCACCAGCAGTGTAGAAGGGTCCCTTTCTCCCCACATTCTCTCCAACAGCGGTTGCTTTTGTTCTTTTGGATGTGCGCCAGTCAGAGACATCATTTTTGATGGTTGAGTAGCAAAGTCATGTTCACATTTCTCTGTCCTATTAAATTAATATATGTGTATTACCTGGGGTATAAAAAGTAGATGAATAGTTAGGAAGAAGCAAAATAAATTCATTTTATGACCACTGTTATTATTCCCCTTGGGAAGCAATCCATTTGAGTTAGAGTAGTTACTGTTGTTGTTTGATGCCTATTTAGGAATTATGGCAGCCAGCATAAGGAACACAAAAAAATGTGTCTTTATGGTTTCTCGACAAAAAATGCCAAACACCAAATCCTACATGAGATATTGTCATAAGACTCCTAAGGAGACAGGACCAAAAGCCTTTGATAGAGATCTGAATACAGTTTAAAAATCTGAGTAGTTTGTTTTAGAAGCTGTGAAACATAAAGTTTTATTTCAGAATTGGCTGATGAATCAGCCACATTGTCTTTTACTTTGTTTTATAAATCTAGTTTCTCTGAATTTACAGAGTTGGGGGATTAATTGGCTTCCTCTACCCTGATTGTTAGGATTATAGTAAAATCTCAATTTCCCCAGATGACTTATTTTCCAAGTTCTTCTTACTTCCTGGGAAGACTATTTAATATTATACTCCAGTTATAAGTGAAGGAAATGGGTAATCCCTGGAAGAGATGCTCAGAGTTGATATGCCAAAGGAGTTACTAAAAGTAAGTGGGAAATCTATGAAGCCCTGAAGAGACCCAAAGATCTGAGAAGCAGGGTTCTTAATTTTTTAATATTTTATTGAATCGCCATGAGATACAGTTACAAAGCTTTCATGTTTGAGTTTCAGTCATACAATGATCAAACCCCATCCCTCCACCAGTGCACATTTTCTACCACCAATGTCCCCAGTATCCCCTCTATCCCACTCCTTCCCCTACCTCTATGGCAGACAATTCCTCCCATACTCTCTCACTACTTTTGGGCATTATGGTTTGCAATACAGATATTGTGAGGCCATTATGTTTGGTCCTCTATCTGCTTTCAGCACATATCTCCCATCCGGAACTATCATTGACTTAGTGATCCCTTCTCTATTCCAGCTGCCTTCTCCCCCAACTCATGAGGAAGGCTACCAACCATGGAGCAATCTTCCTGACCCAGTCTCTACTGTCCTTGGATGTTAGTCTCCTATTATGTTATTTTATATTTCACAAATGAGTGCAGGCATTCTACGTCTGTGCCTCTTTCTGACTCATTTCACTTAGCACATTACTCTCCATGACCATCCACTTATAAGCAAATTTCATGACTTCATCTTTCCTAACAGCTGCATAGTTTTCCATTGTGTAGATCTATCAAAGTTTCTTTAACCAGTCGTCTGTTCTTGGGCACTCGGGTTATTTCCACATTCTGGCTATTTGTGGATAGTGCTGCAGTGAACATATAGGCACAGATGTCATTCCTACTATGAAGCAGGATTTTGAAAGTATCCAGACACTTAAGAATGAAAAGAAAACATTGTCTTGATTTGTGGACTGAAGAACGAATGAGCAAGCTGCAGGGATATACGATGGAAATTTGTGTTGAAGTACATGACTCTATTTCCCTTTCTGAGTCTACCCTTTGCCTTCTATGACATGAATTCTGCAATTTGTGTAGCACTGATGAGAGAAATTTGTGAATCCTCATTGCAATAGAGAATCCTGCCCTCTCTGTATTCTCCCTGGTGCAGACAGGAGGCGGTCAGACTTACGATCTCTCTCTTGAACTTCGATCCTAAGTGAGTGATGTAGGGTAGGAGGAGGATCTGGGAGTTGGGCATCACAGTGGCCACAGTCACAGAACAGAGATCATCTGTTCAAAAACTGTGTTCTAAGGAAACAACTGCTCTTTGAGGCTAGACCCTTATAGGACTGTGCGCTCTTGTCAGTTCCCAAGCCTAGTTCTATTACCTTTTCCCCTTTCCCCTATGTCCCTAATGATCTTTATCAAAAATTCTTGTGAAAATTAGCAGAAGTTAGTTTTTGTTCTGGGGACCAAAACCTCTGTCATTGATCCAGACCTTTCATCCAAGCTCACCTCCAGGTACCTGACATTCCATCACTTCCCAGGCTTACTTGTCACTGGTGAGTTCTAATATGGAAAGGACTAAGAGAGCCTGTGATCTAGCCACTGGCAGGTGGGATTAGGGAGGAAGCAAGAGCTGATTATTCTTAAAACGTGGGAACACTGTGGTATAAAGGTTATGTGAGTTGGCAAGATACATGAGTCACCTTCCACAACAAATTGGGAGAAATGGAACAAGGATCTTGGTGCTTCTGTTGTTCGGTTGTCATGAAGTTGAGTTGCTGTTGAATAGGCAATGGCGTGGGCAGAATAGTTGAGGGGTCGTTACTCAGGGCTAAAGTGCCTGCCTTATATGCAGTACCCCAGGTTTGATTCCTGGCACCATGAAACAAACAAAAACAGCTCAATACTGTATTCTTTCCTTTATAACTCCTCCCTCACTCCTGCCTACTCTCTACGCTTGTTTTGTCTGCTGCAATAAAGCAAATGAACAATATCTCTTAGAATTATTGAAAGTAAAAAAGATCACATGGGTTTTAGAGCCACAGAACCCAGAATCTAAGAAAGTGCTGAAAATTCAAATGTGGTTGTGGTTTTGGTGGTTGTTATGACGGTTCTCTGGGGTCTCACATTGCCAGAGCTCATTATTTTATAATTTTTTCGGTTATTAGCTCATACCTGGTGCTGCTCAGGGGCTATTCCTAACTCTAGGCTTTGTGTACAGGGTCCTTCTTGGAAGTACTTGGGAAAACATGTGGCTCTAGGGATAGAAGTTTGGCATTACCTTGTACTTATATAGCTTGTGTTTTGGTCTTTTGAGCTCTCTCTCTAGTATTGAAAATTAATTTCAAGAACAGAAATACTTGGAACTATGTTCATCCCAATATGAATTTGTTCCACCTGTCAAAATCTCTTAGTAGAGGGTGTGGACAAATGAAATGAACCCAGTGTGACTTGCATGAAATGTGCTGGGTGCAGAAATCTGGGACCAGCTGCCCCTTCAAACCTGTGTTCCATTGCTAGAGTGTTGTCAGCACCCTTAGTGATCCCCTCAGCTGCAGAGATCACCCAACCTCAAGTAACATCCTTCCTTTTATAAATAGGCTGAAGGATGAGTGGAGCTGGGAATAAAGTTCCTGACCATTTCAATCCAATGTCATCTGTCAGGCCAGGTTATCTGTAGAACTTCCATGAGGTCAGTAGGCCTAGCTAGGTCCTTGATCACTGTCCCAGTGTCCTTCCTTCTCATTTTAAACCTCTACCCTTCCCTCCCTTCTACTCCCCATCCACTTCCTTTCCTGCCTCAGATGTTTATTCTATACACTTATTCTAATTAATATCTGAATGTTAAATTCATAATCTGGTTCCAAGGTAACTCAGTCCACAGCACCTCTATGTTGGTCATTTGACATGAAATCCTTTAAGCTACCTTGTGAGATAATCTATGATTCTCCCCCACTGTAATATTTGAAGGTCTTCAAGGGAATCAAGTAAGCAACTTGGCTAAGGAAACACATTACATGACCACTCAAATCTAGTTCAAATCTAGTTTAGTTTGATTCCAAAGATCAAGTTTTTAAAGAAATAATTAAGGTGTCATATTCTTGGTATGAAAGAACAGTTTCCTCTCCTAGAGTGAGAGGCTAGGCTTAGAAGACCTGGTCAGACTCATTTGGCCCATGGGCTTTTTTTCTTGGCTGAAAAAAAGATCCCTCTGTCCTTTTGTCTATATTCATTAGCATCCATCTTTACTCCCTAAGTTAATGGCTATTGTTTTCATTTAAAAATAGCAAGTGTCAGCTTTTACACATTTTCAAAATTTTCAATGTAATCACTTAAAAATAGGCCCTAAAGTTTTGTTTTCTCTCTATTGGCAACCATGGTTGCTATGGAGTTCAAGTAATAGATTGTGATGTTTAACACTGAATTAATTACTACTTCTCACTCCTAGGGTACATCTAATTATACATATTCATGCTGAGCAGTATATGGTTTTCTTAAAGAAAGTGGTGTGTGTGTATGTGTGTGCTTATGTGTGTGTGTGTGCTTGTGTGTGTGTAAGTTTGTGTCCTCTTTTACTCCATAAGGGGTAAGGGTCTGAAATTTTGGTCGTCTAGAAGACTTTTCATGTTTCCTTGGTATGTTTTTTTCTATTATCTTCTGCCTAATTTGCAATAATATTTTCCTCTTACATACCCAGAATACTTGCATATGACCATGGTGGTCTTTTTTTCCCCCTTTTAAACACTGTGGTGAGGAAATGCAGAAAGATACCCTTTATTTCCTTCCTCTGCCTTGTTTCCTTGGCTTCCTAGAGAATGAGGTGGAGAAGTACTATTGGAAGCAGTGTCTGTCTTTTAGAATCACTATGGCGAGGCTGAACCTTAGTATCTTAATCCATAGAATGGGATGAGTCTCTCTACTGTGTGGAGCTGATGCAAAGATTAACTTTGGTTTAACCCAACTTGGCACTGTGTGTGTTAGATCTGAAGGTGTGAGAAAGACATTTTACTCCAGTGAAAATTCTGACTCAACAGGCTGGGCCTGAGGTTCACCGTTTCTGCAGGAATCCTGGGTGATGCAATGCTGTTCATCCATGGGCCGTATGTTGAGTAGTGAGAATGTAGTTAACGCTGAACCTACAGAAGGAAGCAAGTACGCTTTTAGTTTGTAGGAAGAGCATTTCTCTGGTCCTTACTCATGCCTCTAGTGAAAAGAACACAAATCAAATGAAGAAACTGATCACAGACCATCTGATTCTGCATTACCTACCAGATGACTCCACCGGGCATCTCTGCCACTAACCATTTTGCTTTTCTCCTGCAAGGTCTGTTTCTTCATTGTGTGGGTTGTTACAATTACTGCGGCTACTAATGGGAGCTACCCCAGTGTGTGCGAGGAAGAACATAAATCCTGCAGGGTCTTTATATATTCAACTCATAAAGCAATTTTATATTTATTGAAAAGCAGTCAATCTCTTGGCCATGAAAGTAAGCATGATGAAAAAGAACCCTTTGGATTGACCCATCCAATGACTGTTTTCTTCAAATGGGCTTTGGAAATGGTTCTGTGGCTCCCGGACCTTGAGGACCTCAGGGGAGTAGAGTCTGTGGAACACCCGGTGCGTGTTCAGAGTAGAACCCAGCCCCTTGCTGAAAGGATCCTGGGATTCTTACAAAACAGGAGCTGGCAGCCTTTCAGCTTTTGGGTAGGCGGTGTTTCTATTATTTAGGTTCTTCATTTAGGGGAGCTGGCAAAATGCTGCTTCTTGGGAAAGATTGGGAAAGGACCTTTTCTGCTTTTCGTCTCCGGTGGCTCCCGGGAGTACTTCACTCTTGAATGTCTGCTATGAGCTCAGCAGCAGCGTTTCAGGTCTCCTGGGCCTCCTGGCTTCTTGCCTAGAAGTTCTGGGTTGTTCAGGTGCCTGGACCTTTGTGATGTTTGCTGGCCTTTTGTTGCTTAATCTTTTGGGATCTCAGACCAAAACTAATACGGACATACCACCTCTTCCTGGGCTAATGATGTGACTGGGTGCACCCAGACTCTTCTTCGCTCTGCCATGTGATGTGGTAGAATGACGTTCATAAATTCTCCAAAGACTACCAAGCCCTCATGGTTTGATTCTTTCATAATGCCCCTGACCTCCTGTCCTAGTGTGCACCCCTCTTTTCACTCTAGTGTCTTCTATTCACATCAGCCTTCTTGCTGCTCCTTAAATATGACAGGTACATTCCTAAGCTGGGGATTTGTACTTTGACCTTTGCCTTGGCCAGGATATTCTCACTGAGAGCAGCTTGGTTAACACCTTCCCCTCTTTCCAGTCTTACCTTTCCTGGAAGTGTTTCTGACTTAATGAATTCCTATCGAAAAAAATCAAAACACGACCACCCCCATTCCCACCATTCTGACCTACCTTACTCTGCTTCCCGGGGTCTCTTTCCCCTAGGGCTTACACCCTTGTCTTGGTTATGGTTTCCATAGAACTTCTTACCCCATATTCCCACATTACTAATTTGCACAGAAAAGAGCCTTTTCTTCCATATTAGGTAAACCCAAGTCTTTAAAAAGAGCATCAGATATAGTACTCAAGAAATGCATAAGATAGAAAATTTATTAATTTTGGTGCTATTTACACATCTGTGTGCATTGGTTAAAACATATCCAGCTGTTCATTTTAAAGGAGTAGTTTACTGTAAGTTATATGTCAGTAAAGCTGATTTTAAGCAAAGGGATTTGTAACTACCTGTCCAACTTAGAACATGGGGTGATTATGAGGTAGTGGATAGTACTAAGTAGAAGTTGTAGTTGGCACTTAGGAAGATAATTTGTTTTCCTTAGAAAAGGTGTGGACAGAACCAGAGCTCAGTCTCTGGTATTGTATGATCCTGCAAGCTCAGCCAGAAAAGATCTCTGAGTTCTGAGCTGAGAGTAGCCACAAAGAACGGTGGGGCATGACCCTGAAAATAAAAAGCAGCATGGAAAGTATCATGTTAAGTTAAATGAGTCAGAAAGAGACAGACAGACATAGAAAGATTGCACTCATCTGTGGAATATAAAATAACAGAGTGGGAGACTAACACCCAAGAGTTGTAGAGATAAGGACCAGCAGGTCTGCCCCACAGCTTGGAAACTGGCCTCACATGCTGGGGGAAAGGCAGCTCAGATAGAGAAGGGAACACCAAGTAGAGGATGTTGGGAGGGCCCATTCGGGTTGGAAGATGAGAACTAAAAGTAGACTATAGACCGAACATGAAGGCCACTCAATATTGCAAACTACAACACCCAAAAGGAGAGAGAACAAAAGGGAATGCCCTGCCACAGACGCAGGGTGTGGTGGTGGAGATGGCATGGGGGTGGTGAGAGGGATACTGGGATTATTGGTGGAGGAGAATGGGCACTGGTGGAGGGATGGGTAAACGATCACCGAGTGAAATGCAAACACAAAGGTTCATAAGTTTGACTGTACATCACTGTGATTCTCCAATAAAAAATTAAAAAAAAACAGCACTATAGTACTATCATCCCATTGTTCATCGATTTGCTCAAACGGGCACCAGTAACATCTCCATTGTGTGACTTGTTGTTACTGTTTTTGGAATACCAAATACGCCACGGGTAGCTTGCTACACTCTGCCATGTGGGCAGGATACTCTCGGTAGCTTGCGGGGCTCTCTGAGAGGGATGGAGGAATCAAACCCATGCAAGGCAAACACCCTAAAAAAACAAAACAAAATAGAAAAGAAAGAATGTGAACAAAGCAATGAATTAGTCTAAATTCATACTGTGAAGATTCCTTCTTTGGTTTAGACTGTTTAGAGGAAAAGCCTGTCTTGTTCTTATTGGCTTGTGTGTTTCTTGCAGAGATATGAGGAGAAATTCAAAGTTAGAAAATTTTGGAGTTTGTTTAGGTATAGATTTTTTTATTGTTCAGAAGTTAATTGATCTACATTTTGTTCCTACATGGGGGTATTGATTTGTGTCTATCAACTCTGAATATAAGCGTTTTCATCTGGAAGAGCCAAACAAACTAACAAAGCCCCTCAGTTTTTCCTTGTTTGAAAGGTAAACTGGGGGAAAGGAACACATTCAAACACCTCAAAATCAGAGGAAACTACAACCAGCAAGCCAACTCCCACCTCTTTAAAAACTTTCTTAACGAAGATATTTTCCACTCTACGACCAATTTCCATTTCAAACTTTTCAGGATGAGTGAGCTACATCGATGATGTGAGAATGTGTGGAAGCAAGGAGAGGGCACTATTCTCTATTCTCCATTTCTTAAATACCCACCAGGATAACCTCAGAGAACCTTTTGGGATTTAAGGAGCAGATATTCAAACCTGTGGTTCTAGACTGGAGGTGGTATTAAAAGGCATATACAAGTACCCTAAGTCACAATGATAGTGAATATTCTTTCTATTTTTATATTTCTTTGGTTTGGGGGCCAATCTTGGTTCTTTATTCAGGGATCACACTTGGCCATGCTGGCGGGAGGCGGGGAGGGTGGCAGGCACTGTATGCAGAGTCAGAGAATGAACAGGGGTCAGCTGCATGTCAGGTAAGTACCCTAACTTCCATACTATCTTCCTGAACCAATAGTGGATTTTCCAATGTTTTCCCATTGTGCTCCGAATACTGTCCTGACAGAGACTGTGGAATCTTCCTATGATGGGACAGAGGAGGTGGTGGGAGGGAGAGTCATTGAATAATGGTTTGCTTAAACTTCCGTTCCTCTGATCTCTCAAAAATATTATCAGGACATCATGTATGCTTATAACCTGACCTCCTCAAGTTGAAATCCAGCTAGCAGTCATGCATATTTAGCATAAACAAGAGCAGTCAGGTTTACCCCTGGATTCTCTTTGTCTCCTTGCCTGGAGAGTCCCTGTTCTGATCCTTTCTATTTCCTTCCCTCAGTCTTCTCAAATAAAAAGTATCCATGAGTGCTCCTCTCTCTTTGTCTTCATTGGTACTGTTAGCAGCTTGTTCAATTTCATGTTCCCAAAATCTATTTCCTCGTATCCTTCCATAGACTGTCTAGTGATGCTTTCTGAATTTTATGCCAAATAATTCACCTTTCTGATGCTTTACATATTAGGAATATTTTTAGATTGCTACGCTGTCCACCTCTACCACCTACTGTTGCTCCCTACTGGGTCTGCTCAGCCAAACCATACATATTTAATTCTTGTAATCTTCCTTTATCCACCAGGCCCACCAGGTTCTTAAAATTCCGTAGACCTCCTCCTGATTGTTGGTGCCCCGTAATCCTGGAGACGTGTCTCAGAGATTCAAGCCAGTGTCAGCAACACAGTCAAGTGTCTCATGCCTATTAAAAATAATGACTATAGAGGCTGGAGAGATAGTTCAAAGGGTAAGGTTCTTTCCAGTTCTCTGCCTTCCAGACGCAACCAGTCGGTTGCACTTTCTGGGCCCTTGGGAATAAAGGACCTGATGATTAGTACTGACCAGTGACTGATAAGTAATGAATCATTTCCAGACTGAGACCAGGTGAAAGATCCTCCAAAGTGCTGTTTTCTCTGGAACAATGACAGTCAATGTTCAAAATAATGACTCCTCTGTGGGTCTGATTCTTTGAGTAACTGCAATGAGCTGAAACCCTTCTGTCCAAGGTAACGAGCAAAAACTGTGCTTTTGTTGCTTTGAGTCTCTGAGGCTGGAGAGCTTGTACTTACCATGGAATAACCTGGTCTTTTCCACTGGTACCTACTACTACAGGCACCTAGTTGTCTCCACATATGTGGCTGTTTTCTGAATCACCCCCAAAGTCCTATTGGAAATGTAGATGTACAGTAAACTTTTTGAGGGTACCGTACCATATGAGGGTACCGTACTATTTGTACCTTTCCTGAACCTTTGCCATTTGCCCCTTAGGCAGATGCCAGACCCCTCAGAGGTAACACAGTTGATCCTGAGTACCTTAGATAAAGAAAGATTTTTTTAATCTGCCCCTAAGTTCCCAACACAAATGCTCAGCGTCATCTAGTACATCACATTTTTTAGATTCAGGTGCTATGATACCAACGTGTTGTGGAACTCTCCTCCCAGAGTACACTACTTTCTGACATAATAGTCACTCCCTCTTCAAGTGACCACAATTGGATACTTTAAGAATAAAACCAGTGACCTTCGCCACCTTCCTCTGCCCTCCTTCATGGAAAATCAGTTAATGTTTCTTCCAGGCCTAGATAAAGTGAAATGTTTTATAGTACCTGCTAAACCAAAGTTAAAGGACATTCTAATTTAATGTCACCATGGTTCTGCACTGTAACCTTTAAGGTGTTTGTCAGTTATTACTTTAACCCTTCTGACTAATAGTTACAATCTCATCACTTCAGTCTAGTCCTGTGGATTAGTGTGTCTGTTGATAGTAGGTTGGTTCTTCTTTTTGTACATTTCATTACTTCTATTGAATGGTGCATATCAGATTGTTTAGGATTGTAAGCTCTCAAGCAAAGTGCATATATGCCTGAGCTGAGGTTTCTTTACCACTTCCCTAAGGTCCCATCCACCACCACTCCCAAATTCCACTTATCATCTTCAGATAATAATCCTATTGATCATTGGAAATTCATATTTGTCATGTATTTCTCAGAGTTATAAACCTTTTCCTCCAACCTCATATCAATGAAGGGAACTTTCTTCAGTATCATCTGCCTGGTTTCGGTTTCTTATGAGAAATCAGGGGTCCCTGGAGGAAATTCTGTAATGTGAGCTTTCTTTGAGTCTGTCTTGTAAGATTCCAAATGCTCACTCTAGCCAAAGCTCCCATTTAGCGTTAGCAGTTCATCAAACCATTTAGCCCAATTCTTTTTTTTTTAAGGGTAATGGACATTTTTAAAAATTGAATCACCATGAGATACACAGACTCAAAGCTTTCATGATCAGGTTTCAGTCATACAATGTTCCAACACTCATCTCCCCACCAGTGCACACTTCCACCACCACCAATGTCCCTAGCATCCCTGCCTGTATGGCAGGCACTTTTATTCTCTCTCTCTCTCTCTCTCTCTCTCTTTCTCTCTCTCTTCCTCTCTTTCTCCCTCTCTCCCTCCATCCCCTCTTCTTTTGTGCATTATGGTTTGCAATACAGATACTGGGAGGCCATCATATTTGGTCCTTTACCCACTTTCAGCATGCATCTCCCATCCAGAGCGATCCCTTCCAACCATCATTATCAAAGTGGTCTCTTCTCTATCCTAACTCCCTTCTTCCATGGAACTTCCAACCATGGACCAATCCTTCTGGCCCTTGTTTCTACTGTCCTTGGGTATTAGTCTTATACTATGTTTGTTTTTTCATATCCCACAAATGAATGCAATCATTCTATGTCTGTTTCTCTTCTTCGAACTCATTTCACTCAGTATGACATATTCCATGTCCATCCGTTTATAAGTGAATTTCAGTCTTCATTTTTCATAACAACTGCATAAGATTCCATTGCATAGACGTACCAAGTTTCTTTAACTAGTCTGTTCTGGGGCACTCAGGTTGTTTCCAGATTTGGCCGTTGTGAACAGTGCTGCAATGAACATAAAAGTGCAGATGTCATTTCTGCTGTGTGTTTTTGTACTCCCCCCGCCCGGGTGTCTATTTGAAGAAGTGGTACTCCTGAGTCATACTGAAGCTCAATTTTTAGTTTTTTGAGGAATTCCCATACTGTTTTCCAAAAAGGCTGGACCAGTCAGCATTCCTACCAACAATGAATGAGAGTCCCTTTCTCCCTGCATCCCCACCAGCACTGGTTTTTGTTGTTGTGTAAGATGATATGTCATTTTTGTTTTGATTTGCATTCCATTTTGCTGAATTTTTATCCACTGTAGTTGTCTTCCTTTCATGCTATGTCACAGGTTTGCAGGTATTGGTCTTTTCTTTGGATTTCATGCGGGTTTGTACCCTGTGTTCAAGAAAAGTTGCGAATGCTTAGATTATCTGACTTTCTTATTATTATAGAGGAAGTAATACTCTTTCTCACTTTTCAACATATTGAGTAGTAATTCTTATTTCAGGGAATTTGAGCAAAATAAATTTTTTTTCCAATTTCTGTTGTTCATTCATTTATTCATTCATTTAACTGATACTGATTCAATATCTTCTACCATGTACCAGGAACTATTCTATTTTTTTTTACATACATGAAAGTTAAGGAGGAAGGCAATCTTCTAGTTTTCTTAGAAAATACATTTGGATATTTCCTACTTCCTTCTTTTGCTGTTAAAATGCGATATAACATTTTTAGAAAAAAATATTTATAAATATCAGTGAGAAATAACTTAAGAGGGGAAACAGCTTATATTTTGCATATTAAGATGTAAATTGCTACATTCAGTTTAGGTAATTAGGCAAGATTGAAACTATATACTTTTTAAATTTATCCTCTATAAAACAGAGAACTTTGATTTATCTTCCTGAAGTGATAAATGCATATTTCATAAGGAAACACTTCATAGTCATATTGTTATGTGGAAAAAATAACTTTCCATAGGAGAATATATTCTATTTTGAGTTCGTTCTAGGCAATAAGAGTCATATTTATATGTAGCTACCTAATTTATGCCCATGATGGAATATTTTATAAAGATGTAAAATGATACATGCAATACTGAAAAATTTAAGAAAAAATGTTAGGAAACCCTAACTAATTTTTATTTCTCTAAAATGTATATTTATTAGAAAGGCTACATATCTAAGAATATAAGTTTTTTCTGGGATAGGACAAGAATCACATAGCATTTAAGATAGTTTAGTTTTCTATGTGATATTCCTATTCACTTTTTTAAGCATATAAATGCAAATGATATTTTTATTTGTTTTCAGACCATACCAAGAGGTCTTCAGGTTTTACTCCTGGCTCTTTGCTTGGGGTTTCATGTGGGGTGTTGGGGATCAAATCTGAATTTGCCACATGCAAGGTAGGACCTCTACTTGCCATACTATCTCTCTACCCTGCAAATGGATAATATTGATCAAAGGATGCAAATTGTTAAGATAAATTCTGAGAATTGAATATGTAACATGGTAACTCTAATAGAATAAATTTTAAACATACACACACACACACACACACACACGAGTTCACACTGTGAAATGATGGATGCATTAAAAATACCTTGAAAATACCTTGATCTTAATGAGCATGCTGCAATGTTCATCAAGTAATCAATTTTCCACTTTAAATAATACACGTTTGTCAATTATTCCTAGTGAAGTTGAAATGAAAATTTGGGGCCAGAGCGATAGTATAGCAGGTAGGGCTCATGCCTCCCATACAGCCAACTTGGTTCTGATCCCCAGCACCCGACATGGTATTCTATTTAGCCCCAAGAAGAGTGATCCCTGAGTGCAGAGCCAGTAGTAAGCATTGAGTACCACCAGGTGTGGACCAAAAATCAGGAAGAAAATAAAAGAAAATGTATCACTATACTTTTCAGAGTTTTAGAAAATAAAAAGCAGTGGATAGCATAATATGGATTAATTTAACTGAATTTAAAGTTGATTTAACCCATAAGTTTACTTGGTCTCATATATATATGTATATGTATACATATATATTGCATTAGTAGTAGAGTTCTTTACTTTTTAATACTTTTTTTAGTTTTGTAGGTCACACTCAGTGATGCTCAAGGAATCACTTCTAGTGAGCTTTGAGGACCATTTGAGATGCCACGGATTGAACCCAGGTCTACCACACATTCGGCAAATGCCCTACTCACTGTATTGTCACTCCAATTCCTATTTTTAAAATTTTGTTAAAGTATCATGATTTATAAGGTCATTTATAATTGAGTTTTAGATATACAATGTTCCAGCACCAATACTACCACCAGTGTCATTTTTCCTCCACCAAGATCTCCAGTTTTCCTCCCACCATCACCCTTAGCCTGCCACTTTGACAGGTAGATTTTTAAATTTGATTGTTGAAGTTTGGATCTCTTGTGTTCAGTGTTGTTGACTCTGTAATTCGGATATTGAGGTATACCACTCCTTTAAACCATCAATGTACTCAAATCCCCTTGACCCCTTCATACCAGAATTCCCTTGACCCCTTGACCTTTGCTTTTCATCTATCTCTTGTTCCCCCTTGATTTCTTTCCTTCTTTCTCCTCCTCCCTATACCCTGGGGCCAAAGGTAATCTAAAGGCATCAACTCTTTAAAACATTGTGTTCTCTCTTCCAGTTATTCTGTGTAACACATATAAGTGAGATCATCCTTCTTCTCTGGCTTGCTTCTTCATTTAGCATGATATTTCCTAGTTCCATCCAGTTTGCAACAAATTGCATGATTTCATCATTCCTTACAGTGGTAAGCATTTTATTGTGCATACCATATCTTCATGATCCACTTTTTTATCACAGGACACTTAAATTGATTCCATATCTTAGCAATTGTACTCAGTACTGGAACGAATAATGGTGTACATATATCCTTTTGAGTGAACATTGTTGTATCCTGGGGTAGATGCCTAGAAGGGGAATCACTGTCACTGTCATCCCGTTGCTCATTGATTTGTTCGAGCGGGCACCAGTAACGTCTCTCATTGAGAGACTTATTGTTCCTGCTTTTGGCATATCCAATACGCACGGGTAGCTTGCCAGGCTCTGCTTGCCAGGCTCTGCCGCGTGGGCTTGGTACTCTCGGTAGCTTGCCGGGCTCTCCCAGAGGGGCGGAGGAATCGAACTCGGGTTGGCCGCGTGAAAGGCAAATGCCCAACCGCTGTGCTATTGCTCCAGCCCCAGAAGGGGAGTAGCTAGAAGGGGAATAGCTGATATATAGCAGCTCAATTCTTAGTGTACTGAGGTATCTCCATATGTTTTCCATAAAGATTTAAGATTTAACCAGACAACATTGTCACCAGCAGTGACAGAGTTCCTTTTTCACCACACTTACACCAATACAGATTGCTCCCAGTATTTTTGAATGTGCCATTCTCACTGGTGTGAGATGGTCTCTCTTGCAATCTTGATTTGAATTTCCCTAATAATAAGTGATGATACATATTTTTTCATGTGCCTGTTGGTCATGAATTTCTCAGAGAAGTTTCTGTTCATATCCATTTCCTACATTTGATTTTTTTAAATTTTGTTATTGATCTTTCTGAGTACTTTATGTCTCAGTTCTATAAAGTTATATAAACTTTTATCTAATATATTGAACGCAAATATTTTCTACCATCTGGTGAGCTGACTTTTAGTTTTAGCCCATGTTTCTTTTGCCGTACAGAAACTCTTTAATTTGATTCAGTTCCATTTGTTTCCTTTTTACTGTGTTGCCTTGCCAATAGCACAGAATCATTGAAGACATTGTAGAAGTCCTGATCTTGAAGGATTATGTCTTTATTTTCCTCAATGTACTTTATAAATTCTGATCTCAAGGTCTTTGATACGCTTTGAATTGACTTTTGTGTAAGGTTTGAGATATGTATATAAATTTAATTTTTAACATGCTGTTATCCAGTTTTCCCATCACATCTGTTATAAATGCTGTCTTAACCCCCATTTCATGCTCTCAGATCGCTTATAAAAATTAGTTGACCATATATGTAGGGGGTTGTGTTTAGACATTCTATTATGATCCATTTCTCAGAGAGTCTGTCTGTAACTCTCTGTTTTTTACGCAACTGGTTAGATAGAAAAAATATTAAAGGTAGTTTTGACTTGCTCTGCAAGCCCATGTTCTCCCTTGAATATATATCTCACTTGCTTCTTTCCTTACTTGCTTATCTCTACTCTGGATAAGTCTGTGTTTTCTCTCAAACACATATTTCTCTCCCTTTCTCTCTCCTCACACCTTTCTAAACAAGTTTTAATTAAAAAATTCTTGCTTCACAAAAAATAAATAAATAAATAAAACAAAGTTAGTTTCTTTGAAATTTTAAATTATCCAGAGGTCTGTAATGGGTAGAAATGATCGATACACTTCAAGATTAAAATGGTCATTTCACAAACACCACAAGTAGTATATTCCCAAATGTAGATCCAGAAGGAACCTCTAAGCATCCCAGGGTGTGGCTCCCAAACCAAAATTATATTAATTAATTAGTTAAATGGCCATTTCCGATCACAAGACAGAGATGGAATCAATAACATGAGATTGATTAATGACGTACATGAAGACCCACCTTTATATTCAATAAGCAAGGTTTCAGGAAGTAGAAGATCTAACTTAAGTAAAAGTTAGCTTGTAGGCTGTTCAGTGGTTAGATCACTAAAAGTCAATATATTGATGTGAGTAAAAAATATACATGCAAAGTTTTAGATGTGTTCTCTCTCGATCAGCAGATCTTCAATAATCACACAACTGTATCAGTAGGGTGACCATCAGAGAGTCAGGTAATAGAACATATTAAAATTCTATTTATCAAATTACTTTTCAATGTCTAGCCTACTAAGATAATTTTATAAGATATTATTAAAGAGAAATCTGGATTGCTTATAACCTGAAAATAAGTTTAAATGATGAAGAATTGAAGTAACTACTTAGGTAAACAATTCTGGGAGGAGAATTTCCTTATAAATATACAATTCATATATTTTCCAGGAATCTGATATTCACATGAGTTCTGAATTTAGCATACACTTATGGCATATAATCTGAAGATCTCTTCCAACTGTGGTATTTATATGGCCTTGATAAAACAAAACATAAACTTGTAATGGACTTAGAAACTAGGTCTCATAATTCCAGTATATAAGTACAGTAGAATATGTTCTACTGTACATACACCTGATAGCACAGTGGGTAGGGCATTTGCCTTGCATGGGGCCAACCTGGGTTCGGGTTCGATTCCTCTGTTCCTCTCCGAGAGCCCGGCAAGCTACTGAGAGTATCCCGCCTGCATGGCAGAGCCTGGCAAGCAACCAGTGGCTAATTCGATAAGCCAAAATCAGTAGCAACACGTCTTACAATGGAAACGTTACTGGTGCCCACTGGAGCAAATTGATGAACAATGGGATGACAGTGCTACAGTGCAGAATATGTTCTAGCAGGTAATACGGCTATAGAGTACTCACTGATGGGAATAAAGTTATAAAATGGTGTCTGGATTTTGGCAAATGGTTTCACAAAGCTTTGTGCTAGTTCTCATTTGTTGTAGAACTTAGCCTAAAAAGTAATGCCTTAAAATCATAAACTTAAAAGACAAAAAGTCACACTATTTCTATAGGAATTTAGGGATTTGCTTTGCTGGGTACTTTTGACTCCTAGACTCTTAGGATATTGCAGTCAAAATGCTGGATACTATTGGCAGGGCAGGGATTGGAGGATTATTTCTAAGATGGCGCACTTACATAAATGGCGAGGTAGTGCTGGCTTTAGGCCTGTGGCTCAGTACCTTAGCAGGTGTAAATTTCTATAGGAATAGTTTGAGTACATGGCTGCTTCCTTTTTCTAGATTAGGTGATCCAAGAGAAAGCAAAATGGAATTCGCAATGTCTTAATCTAGACTTGAAAATCACAATTTGTCATTTCCATTGTACTAGTTCACTGAAGGAGGAAAGCATTCAGGAAAGCAACTTCCAGGAGAAAACAGGAATCACTGTGATCTATCTTGAAGGCTATCATGGGGATAATTTACAACCTCACTGTCAATGTCATCCAGTTACTCATCGATTTGCTCAAGCAGGCACCAGCAACATCTTCATTGCAAGACTTGTTGTTACTGTTTTTGGCATATCTAATATGCCACGGCTAGCTTGCCAGGCTCTGCCGTGCAGGCGAGATACTCTCAGTAGCTTGCTGGGCTCTCCGAGAGAGGCGGAGGAATCGAACCCAGGTCGGCCACATGAAAGGCAAATGCCCTACCACTGTGCTATCGCTCCAGCCCAATTTACAACCTACTACTTCTACTCTTAACATTGGTTTGGGGTTCACACCTAGTGGTGCTCAAGTTTACTCCTGATGCTGTGCTCATGGTCACTCCCTTGCAGTGTTCAAGGGACTGCGAGGTGCTGGAGATTGAACCTATAGTTCATTACTTCTTATTCATGTTACAAAATCAAGTGATGGGCAGGTCAGAGTAGACCATGAGAATGGTTGCTGCTTCCAACTTTTTGTCAGCCATTCAGTCATAAGAATTTTTTAAAATTATTTTTCTTTCAAATTAATTCTATTCCAATCATCAACTATTTCCTGGTTACCTATAACATACAAAAATGGGGGGCATATGAGATAAAGATTAACAGTCAAAGTGGTAAAGCTCCTATTTACAGCAGACTTGGCATGTACTGTCATATTTAAATTGTTTAAGCATCCTGTGTATAAGTATCATTCATCTCATATTACAGATGGTGAAATTAAATAAATGAAATGCTTATCATGGCACACCCAGTGAGGGTTGATGCCAGAAGTTAAAACCCATACTATTTAACTATACACTTGGATGAAAGAAATTTACTCCTTATTTCCCTAGTTTTTTATCCCTGAAGGTGACTTGGGGCTGGGTGGGTGGGGATAATAAACATCCCCCCTGACCTTCTCCACGGTCTAAGGGATGTTATGCTTTGGAAACAGATCCAGGAAACATCACCAGCTGTTCACTGTTCTGTCCCTACCACATCCTTCTTCAGAGGCAGTGGAATAGATCAGCCCCACGAAAACAGATCAAGAAAATGAGCAAATCGCTTTGTCGTAGTTGGTGGCTTCTAAAAATGTCTGAGAGTTTTTTGTTGTTGTTTCTTTGTTTAAATCTGCAACTTTTTCCTGTACCTGCAACTACCTATCAGCTGACCAAGTTGACGGGGCCTTCTTGCTCAAGGCAGGGGTGGCCATAGTAAAATTACTATGCTCTGATTAATATTGGGAGGCAAAGTTCATATTGTAAATTAAATATCATTTAGTTGTAGGTGGGAGGAGGGCACCCAACAACAGAAAGGTTCTTATTAACTTCCAAGATGCTTTCAGGAGGCTGCAGCGGGAATGTTGTAAGGATCTAATTATATCTGTGACTTAACTGACTGTCCCACACAGTATTTGAGATCTAAGATGCTTATTCCCGTGCTAATGGGAATCTAGCATGTTAATACAAGAAGAGCAAGTTTGGGATTTTCTTTTTTTTTTAATAGACAATTATTTTTTATTATTTATTTATTTATTTTTTGCTTTTTGGGTCACACCCAGCGATGCTCAGGGGTTACTCCTGGCTTTGCACTCAGGAATTACTCCTGGCTGTGCTTGGGGGACCATATGGGATGCCGGGGATTGAACCCGGGTTGGCCGCGTGCAAGGCAAACGCCCTACCCGCTGTGCTATCGCTCCGGCCCCAAGTTTGGGATTTTCTGATTTCTCTTTATGTATGTGCTTATCTGGCAGATTTTATTTTCCCACCAAGACTAATCACACAGACCTATATCTTTTCTTTAAATGTGACCTTCCTACATGCATAGGTATGAGGTTGAGTTTCTATTCCTTTTTCTTGTATCCAGACACACTTTCTGCTGAGTGCAGAGGCATGGACTTTTACAGTGAAAGGGACTGGGAGGCCTTGGAGGAACAAGAGACTTTGTCTTGCTCTCTCTTGAAACGTTTGTTTGTCGCACCTACTCATGATGCTCAGAGGAGTTCCAGGCCATGGGAAGAGATCACTTGTCAGTGTTAGAACTAACAATCAGCCTTAACCACCCGGCACATGAGTGAGGAAGCTTCAAGGAGGTTCCAGGATCAACCGGCCGCCACTTCTTGAAATTCTCGAGTGAGAATTATGGAGCTGAGCCAACTCAAGTTCCAGAGCGGAGAGATAAAAATCACAAATAATGTTTGGGGTTTTCGTATACTATTACTTTTATAGTGCTTCTTTTTTGAATATACATAGAAAAATTAGAACAGTGCATCGGCCTTCCAGACAAAAATAGCTTTGAATGTGAAGTGTCAAAGTTGTCAGAATCACTTGCTTGTGGTTTGGCTACAGCTCTAAAGGCTACCCTGCCCCCCCCCATCCACCGTTTTTATATTGCCATAAATACTTGGAAAGAATGAGATCTCCCATTCAGGCCTACATGTCTCTATGAAACTATTTTCAGACTAGCTCTCCACAATAATGTATTGACCCGGGGATGCAAGCCAGGGCCTCCCAAGGGGGTGCACATCTCTCAGGTTTACAGCCGCATCGTGTAATTTATTCATGGGCTGATTAGATGGCAGTGAGGACAGAAACTTACCAAATAGGTAATTCAAAATCTACTGGCTGGGCTCAAGGCAAATTAATCTGGAAAGTGCTCAGAAGTCTGTTCATTAGCAGGATTCTGAACACATGCTTCTGAATGTTTCTTTTAAATAATAGCCAACCAAAAGTGTACATAGAGGGGACAAATTGAATTTAAAAGGGTTCATTATATTGTAAAGGATGGAATTAAATTTTTTACAGTGAGCATATGGACTCTATGCAGATATTGAGTCATAATGATGCGTACCTAAAACCTATATAATGTCATAGTCTAATATTATGACAGTAATAAAAATTCAAAACAACAAGAACCCATGAAAAATAGTGACTTTAATAGTCATCATTTATTTAACTTATTAATATGGGGACAATTATTTATATTGTGCTGACCTGAATAGTTCTCAGATGGATTTTTTCAGTAATATGTGCTCATTGCAGGGGAAGATTTGGCTATTAACAATGGCAATGGAGATGAATTACCACATGTCCCTGTTCTCTAGCCAACTCCCCTTGGATCAGTGTCATAGAGTGGCATAGTTCCAAGACAAAAAGCAGAAACATTTAAGCCCCACTTAGCATGGTTTAGAATCACCAACAGCCACTTTTGCAACATTTTATTGCCTAAAGCAAGTTAACAGGCCAACCAGTGTGTAGGTATGGAGAAATAAGTCAAACCTTTGGATGAGATGATTTTAAGAGTCAAGTTTTAAAGTCTGTTGGACAAAGCGAGAAATAAAAAATAATTTTTGCAATCATTCAGGACTGGTCTTGGTTGACCAGTAGTACCAACACTTACACTGATTCTATGAATCTAGGAAGCAAATAGAGCCTCATGCTAGATATTTCTTTATCCAAGTGATGTCATATTCAGGGAAGATAAGCACTCTGGGCGGAACATTTTCAAACCAGATATTTCATAGATATTTACACTTTTACTTTGATAATAGTTCCCATTCCCCGATGATTGCATTTTCTCTACAGTATTCTGATTTTATTTGACTAAGTCATGTGGATTCTTCTTAGGGATAACAGCTAAATTGTACAGAGATATGAATGTTAGTGATGGTTAAACCTAAGAAAATGGGCAGAAAATACAGGTGTAATATCAACTCTCAGAAATCCTACCTCATGGGGGAATTAGTAGTGGAAGAGAATTTAACATTCCCCCCTGCAACTTTATCTGTGATGGGAAATATTATTTTCTAACTGTGTATGTGTTGGAGAGAGACAGAGACAGACAGATAGACAGGCAATGAGATGGTCAGAGAAGAAAGTGATTGACTCTAAACATGTGAGCTGGGAGGAGATAGAACTAAAACCAGGTGACAGAAGAACTAAGATGTGCTGAGCAAGGAACTATATTACTAATTCAGATGAAATAAAATACTAATTAAAATCCAAAACTTTTCATTTAATAAGAATTCCCTTTTTTATAATTGTCCAGCTTGATTGCTGCACATGCATAGTTCAGAATGAGAAACTCAGAATTTAATCACAGATAGAACAGCAGTTAGGTAGTACATGTTGCATGCAGAAAACCCAGATTCAATCCCTGGCCCAACATATGTTCCACTGAGCCTTGTCAGGAGTGATTCCTGTGCTCAGAGCAAGGGATAAGTCCAATCACCACCAAATATACATTCCCTCCAAAAGAAGAAGATGAAGAAGGGGGGGAGGAAGAAGAAGAAGAAGAAGAAGAAGAAGAAGAAGAAGAAGAAGAAGAAGAAGAAGAAGAAGAAGAAGAAGAAGGAGGAGGAGGAGGAGGAGGAGGAGGAGGAGGAGGAGGAGGAGGAGGAGGAGGAGGAGGAGGAGGAGGAGGAGGAGGAGGAGGAGGAGGAGGAGGAGGAGGAGGAGAAGGAGGAGAAGGAGGAGAAGGAGGAGAAGGAGGAGAAGGAGAAGGAGGAGAAGGAGGAGAAGGAGAAGGAGGAGGAGAAGGAGGAGGAGTTGGAGGAGGAGGAGCAGCAGCAGCAGCAGCAGGAGGAGGAGATTTATCTGACTATTTATTGAATGTTTAATGTTTATATTCTCTCTCTTTTTTAAATCAGGACGAGCACTATTGCAATCGACATTTCTGAGAAAAGTCTCTTCTCCCAATTTGTTTCTAAGCCTCAAAAGGACAGGAAGTTGTTCATGCCTAGAACTGTGCCTGGCATAGAATAGATACCAACATGCTTGTGGAAATACATTTCTTCATGTTTTAAACTTCTTTTGTTTTTGTTGGAAATTGAAACCAGGTGAGGTATGTGTTCTACCACTGAGCCACATCCTGGTCTTTAAAGTGTTGACCTAGGAAAAGTTCCCAAAAGTCTCAAAGCTTCCCATATTTCCCAAAAGTTCTCAGAGAGATTTTCTACCTTCCAAGTTTTTTGCTTTTTTTGTCTTCTTTTGGGCTACAGTTTGTGGTGTTCTGTGCTCAGAGATCACTCCTGGTGATGCTCAGGGAACCACCTGCTATCTAGGGATTGAACTGGGGCCAACTGTGAGCCTTACTGCTATACAATATTCTGGCCTAAGCCAGAGTATTCCAAGTATTCTTATCCCAACATTTCCTTTAAGAAGAAGGAAGAATCACTTGCAGTTTCTTTTCCAAGTGGAAAACCTGACCATTACTAGCCAATCTCCCATTTACTTTTCTTCTCTGGTAGGAAATAAGGAACTGAATTTGGTACTGATGAAAGAAAGGAAAAAGAATTTCCATTAACTGTCACCTTCTGTGTCCTGGGCACAGATCTAAACCCCAGGGCATTTTCAATCCCCCCAGATATGGGAGAATTGGAGTTCATAGGAAAGCAGACTCTAGCCCACCACGTGATGGCACATGTTACACTATCTCAGGGCTACTCATCTGACTGGTGAATAGTAGAGGTTTAATTTGAATTCAGATTTGTCTGACTTCAAAGCCTTCTCTATTTCGTTTTGTTTTGTACCTTCCTATGACTCCCTCAGAGACTAAAACAAATCTATAACTTAATCTATAACTTAGAAGATGCGGCAACAGTCCATCCTCAGAAACTTGTCTGTTCATGTTCCCAGGTCCGCTGAAGAATTAGTCTGAGCTTAGGACGTAAAGTCCCAGGCTTAACATGCCCTTTGGGGATGGTGATCTCTGTGTGATCTGTGTCTCCGTGTGATGAGAAGCTGATTTCTGTGTACAGAGCACTGAGGGGGAAAGCAGCCCTTCCTATGTGTCTGTCAGGGCCGGTGTATCGTCTCTACTGTTTGATTCTGTCTGGAGCTCTCAGATAGACGAATAGATCTTGGGGAGACTCTAGGGTTTCCCTCTGTGAACACTTTGTGCCTTGGGGTGCTATGAAGAAGTCTGTTTTGTATCATCACTCACAGCATGCCATAAGATCAGCAGAGTTGGACCGGGTCTCCCATGGTGGTGCTGTCAACCTGTCCTGACTTGCTCCCAGGAATGTCCGATGCATGCTAGCGTCTGCTTGACAGCTCACCCCACTTCAATTTGGGAACCAGGAGAAGTTGGTCAATGGTTTTGGTCAGTGGTTTTTTTTTTTGCTTTTGAAATAAGAGGAATCTGCAGTTGTCTCCTATTGGATTCTAGGGACCAGAGGTCTGAGGCATTTGAATAATAATTCTTAATGTACTTAATTGTTCTCTGTTCGGGGCCCTGATATTTCCAAGCTCTGAGTGTCTGTTATGGATTAGAAGTAAAGCTTAGTTTTCTACTTTGACTAAGAGGCTACACGCTGATGCTTACGGACATCCTCCTGCAGTATTTTCTCTATTTCTGCGGTGCTGGTGCTTGGTGCTCCCAGTCATCCCCCGCGGTTCTGGGAATGGGGAGACGTGCAGTGGTATGGACTGAATGCAAGGCTTCATACATGTAAGTCATATGCTATAGCTTTCACCTCTGGAGTATTTTCTCCATTATTCTTTCTATCTCTCACTTTGGATGCGTAGCCTAGTCAGACACGAAAACTGTTCTCTATCTTGTTTTCTCTCTGAACAGCTATGACGAATTCCCTTGACTGAAAGACAGACCCATCTGATCTTATCCCTGCCTCCTCAGTCAGGCATCCTCGCAATGTTGCTATCTTTCTGTATTTTGATAAACTCCTGGCTCAGTTTATTTTAAACCCTAGCCTTACTTGGGGTTCAGGGTCAGCCATCGATGTAGCCAGCCTCAACTGTAGCTAGACACAGAGTACTGTCTGATACCCAGAACACTCACAGGCCTGCAAACAGACTAATCAAGTAGATTAGATTCAATATTATGTCCTGTAATTTTTCTACTGTTATTGAATGCTAACCAGTGGTTGATTGCTCTCAGTCTCCTTACTGGCTCTTCTATTGGCATAGAACTTTGGCATATGCCATATAGAACTTTGGCATAGAGAACTGAGTCTATGGAACATGGAGGCATAATTGCACTTCTCTTTTTGGTTATGGTCACAAGGTATCTTTTATGCCTCACCATTTTGATCTTGCAGGGTCTGTAGTGATTGAGCAGGAGCATATTGTGAAATGCCGTTAAGTGCAAAAATAAATCTGACCCCATTTCAATCAAGAGAACAGCATGAGTTTTTAAAATAATTCCAGGTGCTGCCTGAGTACTGAGTGATTCTCCTGCTGTGGACTTTACTAAGAGATGCATGTCATTTGCCCCCAGGTCTCTTGAATAAGTGACAGAGGAATGGGTGACAGGAGCTATCATATCACACCCTCCTATGTTCATGTCCCAGGATTCTCTGGATTTCCTCTACATATTCTGAACTGTTGCTCATAATCTGAACTCTGTCCCATTCCTCATCTCTTCTCTCTTCTTTTCAACTTGGGAATCTTGCAAAATCATTTTAGAGGAAACTTTGTCATGATTGGATGAGTTTGCTCCCGACAATAACATTCAAGCCGACATTCTTTTCTCTTTCACCATTAGAGAAGTCCCCTTTATTTCAGAGAACAATATGTAGATGACCTGAAGCACTTCTGCCTGTGTCCTTGATCTTCTCTCACTGCCATCAGAGTAGGTTCTTCTAGGTATGTCCTATTCCCTTTCATTGGTTCAAATTAAAACCACTCCCTTGAGCTGACATTCAAACCTCATCTGATCGTAAGCCTGAGAAGGTTCTAGGTTGTGGGTCTCATACTGGATTCTCTGTCCACAAAACCCAATGTGTAAGATGTGTAAGAAACTCTATTTTTTTCATTCCATCTTGTGTTCTGGCAGGTCAAATTCCAGATTTAATCTAGCCCTACCATTTTAGCATCTACAAAATTGAAATATTGATACATCTGAAAATAGAATCCTATATGTCATTTCTTGTAGTGGATTGGTAGGAAGGGACAGAATTTATTAGATATTCTAGTTTGTGCAAAATTATTTCTTCTGAGACTAATTCCAAAACTCTGTCACCACTTAACTATCCACCTCATAATCTGTATTTATTGAACAATCACTGTATGTGGGACTCTTACAAGCTGAGATGATCTATATTTTTTTAAAACAAAATGGGTCTGCCTATAATCAATTTGCTGTATTAGTGAAAATTTGTGAAATTAGTGAAAATCCCTGTAAGCAGAGTTGTTCACTGTTAGGAGCTCAACAACGAAATTCCTAATGGTGACACAAGGAGCACAAAATCCATTGGGGTGTTTAGGAAAGTTTCTAAAAGAATTATGGAATATACACATGTGTACTAATAGTCCATGGGAAAGTAGAAACCTGACATCCAGAGCTCTTGGAAACTAAAGTCTGTTCTAATCCTATACTTGGCATTTGTTCTTCAATGGTAGAATGAAAGCAGTAATTATAGCAGTTGGCACTGGCCACTTCTTTAGTAATGTAGAATAATCTGCAACCCTCCACCAAAAACTATTGTTGTGGGTATGTTTTACCAGTTATTGGTGCTATTCTAAAAGAGTTAATTTATATGACCTGGTTTTAGTGATAGAATATCACTCATGGGGGAGACAGAAGAGGATTTTGGCAAATAATATTATAGTTTGTGTCATAATTAAGTTTAGAGGCTGGAAGCTGACAGCAGAATATTAGGAAACAAAAATAATGCACCAGATCCAGCCAAAAATAATGCACTTCTTTTCAGTGTAAATCATAATACTTGAGATGTCTTTTCCGTAGAGTGTGTTGAGTGAGCTGAGACTGAGGCTTCAGTGGGAGTTCTCTGAGCCTTGACCATTCTCAGAAGGTTATATCCTGAATGTGATTATTAAAATTGTTCCATTTGGGTCCCAGCTCTGACAGTCTTGGAGACACTGTGCTGAACTGAACCTTCAATGAGGTTTTACTCTTGGGTCAGCCTTTTTAAATTCCATTGTCTCTGATCTCTCATAGATTGACCTCAAAGTTAAAAGTACATCTATCTTTGTGTTCTTGATGTTTTATTTCTTCTCAGAGCCAGCTCTCAAAACTCCACAAAGTGAATAAATACGCCATAAGCTCTTTGGAAATGTTTTGTCAGAAGAGTTTGGAGAAAGTGTCTTTAATCGTCCATAGGGTACACAAGTTCAGTTTGAATTCCAAAGTCTAATGGAGTTGATCCTTGCACAATTTAACCTTATTGATTTTCTTCTGAGTTTTTGGTTTAAAGGAAAAAGAGAAAAGGGAAAAACCTTTGAGCAATGATTTTTCTTGTTATATTCAACCAATGATACTGGTGGAATTAATGCCATGCTAGGAAACACACACATACACACACACACACACACACAATTCCCTACCACCATGCACATATCCCATTCTGATAATTATCTGATTTTGTAGAAAAGAGAATAAGAAGTTCTTCCTTTCTCCAAAACTTTCTTTTGTTTTTGTTTGGGGGTCATACCAAATAGTACATAGGGATAATTCCTGGCTCTATGTTCAAGGACCACTCTTGGCAGTGCTTAGGGGACTGCATGGGATTTCAAAGATTAAACCTGGGTCATTTGCATGCAAGGAAAATGCCATGCCCATGGCCCTTTCCAGGCATTATAATGGAAAGAAAATAGGAAGTTTAAAAGTTTTCTCCCCTAGACCCTCAACAACCCACAGAACAATCTCATCACATTCAGGTTCAAGGTGACCTCTTCTAGAAGCATCTTTTCTCTCCCCTCCCAAACCTACCTAAGATAAGTTTGATGATTTTTCTAAGTTGGATGTTTCTTGTCACTCACACCAGATTTAGAAAATCATTTATGTTTGCATCTGCTTATGTTTCTAACTCTCGTACTCTAGGGTATTCCTGATGATTGAAGCCATCTTCTACTTTTCTTCCCTTGGTCCTGCCTAGGTGTGGGATAGAGCAAGTCCTTGCTGGTGATTAAATGTGCTAGGGACTGTATCTCCTTATACCCAGAAGTTAGCTTGTAACTAAAGTCTCCACTTTCCATTTCCCAGCTCCTGCAGAAGAGGACAAAAGCCTATGTAATAGATGTGATTACGGTTGGGTTCTTCTTGGATGATCATTTGGCAAACATATTCCACAATATAATTACAAAATGTCTAATGGGATCCCTCTAGCCACCCACAGTGGGGTCTCTGGAGCAGACTGAACCAGTCCCTCTTAATTAGCATGTAGTCTGAAATCTGTCACCAGATGGCCTATTCATATTGAGAACTTATGGGCAGATCTCCAGTGAAGTGGGCAGATCCTATACTGTTTTCTCCAGAACCCTCCCTCCTCTTACCAGTTTTGAGCATCCTTGCATAGGAAATATTAAATCCCATAATAAAAGAGCTCAAAGCCCAATCATTGCAAAATATGAAGGGTGCAAGGATCTCTGCTTTTCTCTTCTCTCTCACTGCAGATGAGAATGCTAAGCAAGAGCAGGGGGGCGGTCAGACATGGCCATCATTTCAATCCATTACTCAGACTCTCATAGTTTATGAATACCAAAGGCACTGTAACCCATGGGTTTAATAATACAGTGTGGAGCAGAGCTTCAGCAAATGCATGTATAGAGGTTGGAGGGGACAGGCACCATCGGGAGTAAATAGGAACCACTCTGCCCTTTTCCAAAGAAAAAAAGAGAATAGTCTTCTGGTTGGAAGCAAAATGTTGCTGCCTTTGCAAAGAGAGTTGAACTTGCCCAACATCACTGGATGAAAAGAATATGTGTGTATTATTCTAGCAACAAAGCAGTGGCAGTTAAGAGGAAGGCTCGCACAGTCTGTTTCTCTGAGCCTCTGTGGCATAGATGCTCTTTGAGTGGGAGGTTTCTGTTCACTTGCAAATGCGATGACATTTTCAGTGCTTTGTAGCAGGAAGGGAAATGCCTTGGGAAGCTTGTGGCTGAATGCATTCTCCTGAGAGCAGCAAGGAGGTTAAATCCATCACTGATGGAAGCTTTAGGGTGAAGGGGTGCCCAGGGTAGGAGGAGGGCAGACAAGTGTGTGGCAAGGAGTTCTCAATTGAATGGACTTTGAGAAAATGTATTTCCAGACATCCTTCCTCCAACCTTCCTCACTTCCCCCTGCCCACTGCAGGGACTGCAGTGATAGCAGAGCGGGTAGGGTGTTTGCCTTGCACACAGCCAACCCGGGTTCGATTCCTCCGCCCCTCTCGGAGAACCCGGCAAGCTACCGAGAGTATCTCGCCTACATGACAGAACCTGGCAAGCTACCCGTGGCATGTTCGATATGCCCAAAACAGTAACAACAAGTCTCACAATGAAGACGTTATTGGTGCCTGCTTGAGCAAATCGATGAACAAGGGGGATGACAGTGCTACAGTGCTACTGCAGGGACAAAGCTGGGAAAACAAATGTCCTCTTAGCAGAAAGTTTGGGGATGGCAGTATGTGCTTGACCTGAGTAAGCAGACCCAGAATAAACGAATGAGACTGTAATTAAGCTCCTGGGAACAAGGTACCTGACTTTATCCAAGGGAGGAATTCCATTCAACAGAGTACAGACTAAAGAGGAAGGTGTAAGGGCAAGACTGAACCCCGTAAGTGATGAGGCTGAAGATAATTCTCAAATGGCTTTGATTCAAAGTAACATTGGACAGTGGGAATAAAAGTGAAGCCAGTACTCAATTCATTAAAATCCCCGCTACTTTCTTGAGTCACAGATGGTGGAGCCCATAGGTGTCTTGTTGGGTGCTGGGTTCCCCCCTGTCACTTTCCCAGGGAGTCTGGAAATCTGGGACAGAAAGAGTAGCTGTGGAAATGAAGCTGTCACTGCTGTTAGAGGCTCTGATGCTGAGGCTGTCTCTCATCTCTCTGCAGTGGTGGGCTGAATTGCTACTTCACAGGCGCTGGTGAAAAAATCAGGACCACCCTAAAGTTCTGTGGGAACTTTTCCAATTGGCCATGGAAGAGCTATAATTTTGTTGTTGTGGTTGTTATTTCATTAGCAGACTTTTTGCTTTTTGGAAAATCTACAGACATAGGGTATTTCTCGTCTCTGAATACCATAGTTTTGAGCTACAAAATAAAACAAGAAGCAAACAACCAGCAAAAACAAACAATGCGTCCAGGGCACTTTCTTCTTACTTCTTATTTCTTTTTAAAGTAATGAACTGTAACTTACAAAGTCATTGATAGTTGAGTTTTAGGCATATAATTTTTCAACATCAGTCCCACCACCAATGTAAACTTCCCTCCACCAGTGTTCCCATGTTCCCTCCCTACCCCACCAATTATCATCATCATCATCATCATCATCATCCCGTTGATCATCCAATTTCTCAAGCGGGCTCAGCAACCTCTCCATTCGTCCTATCCCTGAGATTTTAGAAGCCTCTCTCCACTCGTCCTTCCCAACGATGCCGTATTGGAGACTCTTTCAGGGTCAGGGGAATGAGACCCAGCTTGTTGCTGGCTTTGGAATATGAATACTCCATGGGAAGCTTGAAAGGCTCTCCCATGTGGGCAGGAAACTCTCAGTAACTTGCCAATTTCTCCCAGAGGGAGAAGTTAGGTTATAAGATATCACGCGGCTGCAAAGCGGCCTCGCACTTCTGGGCTTTTAAGTCTCTGGATGTTGGCTGTTGATGGGATTACACACACCTGGATTCCTCTGCCGGTACCTTTATGTGTGAGGCTTGTCCCTACCCCATCCCTAATGTAATTTGGCAGACACATTACAAAGATTCAATGGTTACAGCTTAGATCTCATGTTTTCAGTGCTTTTGAGTCTTTGTTTGGATACATGTATATACACTCACTCATATCACCAGTATAACTGAAGCACTGCTTCCTCTTCACCCATTACTTCCTGTTCTTTTCTTCCTTTGATTTCTTCTCTGGCAAGGGCAGAAAGAGAGTCTCCCTCTGGTGGCTAAATTTAAAAAGACACTCTTTCTCTGACTGACTTTCTGCTATGGTAGGGGACTGGACGCACCAGGGACTCGGACTGAATGTCTTTCCCCCTCCTCCTTGCTACTGAGTGTTCACAGCTGCAGACCACAACCTCCATATCGAAAATCAAGGACTTGAGGATCACCCTTAAGGCCTGAATTTTAGCGGGACCATAACGGGGATCCCCTGTGGGATCTTGTAAGGGATTCACATGATCTCTGGACCTCCTATGAAGATGATGGTGGATGACAGGCTGGCCTCAAAGTTATGTTCAGATATTGAGTGGAAATTCGTTCTATGATGGCCTAGATCAACTGCATCTCTGCAAATGTCCTTTCCAGGATGGTGCTGGATTTTCTATGAGCTTTTTTGTTTTGTTTTGTTTCTCTTGAGCATCCTCAAGAAGGAAAGAAGATTAGAAAGGTCAGGGTTTAAGGTCACTTTCTCAGGGTAAAGTGTTGCTCTCAGAAGGAGTCAGAGGTGACTGCTGCGTGCAGGGTTGGTCCTGATGATGCTTTTAGGATAAAAGTGCCCCAGGGGCAAATGCACAGGCATACATACCCAGGGCAGCCCTGACACAAACTCAGACACTGGGCAAGAGGAGAGAATTTCTGGGAAGGTGGGAGTGTGACTCAAAACATAAAGACTCTGATCTCACTCATGTCCAAAGAGAAGACTGATGGAGTCTGTACTCGTAAATCTCTGCTCTCTTCTCCTTGAAGAGGTGAGATTTGAACTCACCTGGATGATTAGATGGGACCAATTCTAGTAAATAGCACATGCCAAGGATCTGGGGCAGGCACATACTTAGGGTGTTTGACCATTGGGAGGAGATTGGTATGTTTCCAGGGTAGTGAATGAGAAAGAGAAGGAGTGGAGAGATGATGAGAGCTGGGGACAGAAATCTTACCTATTGTGTAGGGTTTATCAGCTCCCTCTGATCATCAAGAATGCTGACTTCACTCAGGCTCTGACTCAGTTAATGTTGCTACTGTTGCTGCCATTGTTCATTTAGATCCTTCAGGTGATTCTGATCTTGGGTGAAAAGCTGCCGATTCAGAGCTGTGTACTGTCTTATAGAAACTCCGCTTTTATTTTAAGAACAGTTACAAACCCTAACAGACTAAGCAAGGAAGTGACAAGACATCATTTCCATTTTGAAAGTGACATCTTGATATTATGTTAAAGAGTGAGTTGGAGGGCAGACAAGGCAAAAGTGATACCATCTTTCAGAAAGAAGAGGGGATGTTAGTGGGAATTTGGGGGCTCGCAAGGAGAGCAGAAGGCAGGGCCTTCCCAGAATTTCCTGTGTTTCTCTGTGGTTAATGTCTCTGTGGTTAATTGGATTGGGGAGTAATGGAATAGATGTTAATCCAACATATTTTTTAAAAGTATTAAATTTTTGTTTTGTTTGTTTTGTTCTTTGTTTTTTTTCCCTTTCTTTTTGAGACCAATAGACTTTTTTTTTAAGTTCAATTACTTGATGTATTGATGTGCCCTTTAGAGAAAGAAAATCTTTAGGAGAAGCAAAATTTGGGGTGCGAGGGTGGGGAATAGGGAGGGTAGGAAAATGGAATATGAATTTAAAAAACAAAACAAAAAATCACCTCTGTTCTTGGCCAGCGGGATACTATAGGAGGGAACGATTTGCCTTGCATGTGACTATGGCAGATTCAAACTAACAGGTTTGAATCCCCAGCACCATGTGTTCTCTCGAGTACCACTAGGGGTCACTCCTGAGCACAGAACTCAGGAGCACTGGTAGGTGTGATCAAAAACAGAATAAACATTAAACCTCCCAGTTCTGACAGATGAGGTTGGGGCTACATGTTGGGTTTCGAAGAGTGGGTATGTGATTGGCAGTTGGGTGATGAGTAGGAATGCAGGAGAGAGATCAGATTTTTGCATCAAAAAAATCTTATGAGCTTCTGTGGTAAATTTATGGTATGTCTAGCATGGATTGAGATTTGCTGAAGAATAAAAGTGAATCGAGTATTGGAATCCCGAAGCAACTGTGTGTTTTTGGCCAAATTAAAATTGAAAATAGTATCTCTGTGTAGAACACGTTTAATACAGGGATTAAATATTTCTAGGAGGAAAAAAATCTAAATGGTAGAAAGTGAAACTGAAAAATTTGTTATAGTTCAAGTCTTTGTGGATTGATCTGTTTTCTTGTAGAAGTTGGATAGAAAGTCTGGGAGATTCAGGTTTGATCTCTGGTACTGCAGGGCCCCCTGCGTATTTCAGGACTTCTGAACAAAGTAGATGTAAAATAACTCAGGCTGTGCTATGCAAGGAAGGAAGGAGGGAAGGGCTGGAGAGAAACTGGTATGAGATTATGTGATTTACAAGGCAGAAATAAACTTCTCAATGACCTGGTCCTGGCTCCTTTTGTATCAGGGCGCTGTAAAGGTAAAGCACCGTACACTATTCCCATTGGGGCCTCCTGCAAGCCAAGAGGCTGGCTCTTTGGGGAACTAGTTTCTTTTCACTCTGATTCAAGCAGAAAATTGCCAGTTTCGTGACTGACTAATTACAGTGACTATCTTAAATGACTTAATGAAGTCTACTGACAACCTTAATACCAGACTGAACAGTGAAACAAGTCCTATGTTTAGAGAAGGGCTGAAATACTGTAGGGAAAACGGTTGGACTGTCGATGGCTTAGGAAACAGGGAGTCTCTCTCCAGTAAAGCTGTGGTGAGAGGGGACAATCTTTGCAGGGACTCTGCAGCAGTCTTCTTTCCTGGCCCTCTGTGCTCTGTAAGTTCATTGAATCGGTACAGTTCTCCACACCTGAAAAGATTTCTGAGGAAACACGAAGGTTTCCTAAGGTGTCCACAGAAAACTTAGTGCATGATACATGTTTTCACTTCTGTGTTATCCATTGAACTACTCAGTACAGCTCATCTTTTTTTTTTTTTTTTTGTCAAGCTACAATATTGTGTTGAGGGCAGTCTGTGATACATTGAACTGTAGTTTACAAAACCTCCCAAGTTGGGGGCAGAGGGAAAGTACAGTGAGTGGGTGGATTTCCCTTGCACACAGCTGACCTGGGTTCGATCTTCAGCACCATGTATGGTTCCCTGATCCTTGCCAGGAGTGATTCCCCAAGGACAGAGTAGGAGTCACATCTGGGTGTGGCCCCAAAACTAAGGTACACAAACAAACAAACAAACAAACAAACCCTTCCAAATGCTCATATAGGGCCCTATGAAATATTGGTGTCAATAGTGGAAAAACAGGAGACCATCCCCACTGGGTCAACATCAAATGTTTCTGAAAGTGAGATTTTCCAGCTCTTGGCCTTCCAACAAATTGAAGGTGGACCTAATTGACTTGTCAGTGGCTGGATCATTAAAAATATTTTCAATGACAAATCACTGTATGATTTTGATGTACAGTTTGCAAACAGAGCCAAACAATGGAGTGGCATTGCCATTAGAAAAACTCTGTTCACATCTATTTATTTATGAGAAGACAGTTTCTCAGTTCTCAGCATTTATAAAAATGAAAAATAGGAATGCATTTGAGACTGAATCTCATTTCTTTGAGGGGTTGATTGTATTCATCTGAGAATACACAAGGTAATTATAGGAGGAATTGCTAGTAAGGAATGCATTTTTTTTGAATGACACTTTTAACTCCAATAATTATTTATCAAAATCTAGAACAAATGCTGCATTATTTCAATCCATTTTGTAATCATAGTTGTGATGAAAATTCAGCCCAAGTGAAGATCTTTGACACACAAGGTTCCAGAAAGCTTTTAAAAAATTTACACTTATACACATATTTTGGCCTCAGAGGTAATAGAGACTGATCCAACATGGGGAATACAATAGTATATTTCATTAGGATAAAAACTCTTTGAGGAAAGTCAATGAAAATGCAATTTGAAAGAAAAAGGAGGAAGTTATTCCATAAGAGCAAACTTCCTGAAGTTTGGTGGAGAAGAGCTTGCCTGCATGCTTCTTTTCAAGAGATAACAGCCTTCAGTCATGGTGGTATCAGATTGCTCCTCTTGAGATGTCTAAGTGTGAAGATGGCAGAATTAAAGCATGCTGGAAATGATATCCTTTGCTGCTGGAAAGCCTGTGATGAATTGCTTGAGGTGCCCAGCTAGAAGAGTATTTGGTGAGCTCCTTGCTTTTCACAGCTCTTTGAGGGCCTACCTTTGTTGTTAAAACAGAGTTAAGCTGGTCACCACAGCAAGGAAGGAAGAGAAGGAAAGAATCAATCCTCAGGATTTCTATCCAGCAGGAGAGCAGACCTTCCTAAGGAGCCCCCATCTGGCTTGGCCCATTCTGGAGTGAATAAGAGAGTTTTGATCTTCTACAGTATATGACAGTGGAAGATGGTACTTGGAGCCTGTCACAGATCAATTGTCACAGATCAACTGCAAAAAAGATGAGCTTTGAGGAGCGAGCTGAGGGGTATATAGGCAGACAACAATTGGTCCACAAAGAGACCCACTGGGAAACAGGCTTTGACCAAACAGCTGAGTTCATTTTCTATGTCCTCAGGTCCTCCGAATTCAGTTGACAGTAGGTGGCAGGATTTAGTGCGCCATGGGATCAAGGGGTGGCCCAGCCTTCACTACAGGTCAGGCCTGCCACGGAGGAGGGAAAGCCAAGGAGCTGAGTTGGCAGGGACAAGAGGGCCCAGGATATGTATGTGGGTGCAGTGAGTACTGAATTGCCAGGCTTCCTAGACTGGGGTGGGCACATGGTGTGGTGAGATAGCACTGTCTGTAGCACTGTCGTCCCGTTGTTCATCGATTTGCTTGAGCGGGCACTATGTAACAACAAGTTACATAGTGAGACTTGTTGTTACTGTTTTTGGCATATTGAATATACCACGGATAGTTTGCCAGGCTCTGCCATGCAGGCGGGATACTCTCAGTGGCTTGCCGGGCTCTCTGAGAGGGATGGAGGAATCAAACCCGGGTCAGCCGCATGCAAGGCAAACAGCCTACTCACTGTGATATCGCTCCAGTCCGTCTGATGAGGTGCACACACCAAATTCTTTTTTCAAATTTTTTATTTATTTATTTATTTAATTGTTGAATCACCATGAGATACAGTTACAAGCTTTCATGCTTGAGTTTTAGTCATACAATAATCAAACACCCATCCCTCCACCAGTGTACATTCTCTACTACCAATGTCCCCAGCATAGCCCCCCTTTCTAGTCATCCTCCTGCCTCCATGGCAGGCAATTTCCCCCATACTATCTATTTTGGGGCATTATGGTCTGCAATAAAGATACTGAGAGGTTCTCATATTTGATCCTTCATCTACTTTCAGCACACATCTTCCATCCTGAACGATTCCTCCATCATTGACTTAGTGATGCCTTCTTTATTCCAGCTGTCTTCTCCCATATCTTCCAACTATGGGGCAATTTTCCTGGCCCTTGTCCTTGAGTGTCTGTCTCATGTTATTTTATATTCCACAAATGAGTGCAGTCCTTTTATGTCTGTCCCTTTCTTTCTGACTCATTTGAGTTAGCATGATACTCTCCATGTCCATAAGCAAATTTCATGACTTCATCTCTCGTAACAGCTGCATAGTATTCCACTGTGTAGATATACCAAAGTTTTTTTAACCAGTCATCTGTCCTCAGGCACTTGGGTTGTTTCCAGATTCTGGCTATTGTGAACAGTGCTGCAATGAACTTAGAGACACACACCAAATTCTTACTTCTTTCCCCTGCCTCAACCTCATGGCCCCTGTTCCATCAAAGGCTGGGACAGGGACCATGTTGAAAGGAGATGGAGTAGGGATAGTGCTGTACAGGAACTGAGTGTTGGGTGCTTTCTACTCAAGTGTGGCTCACCACCTTTAAGACCTGGGTGAGAAGGTCCCCCATTTGGGACTATTGAAGTTCCTGGACTAGAACTCTAATGCAATGTCAACCACCAGTCCACAGATTTGTGCTGGTTTGCAGTTGTAGAGAGGTTGAAAAAACACTGATCCAACATCTTTGTTCACACTGCCGGTCTGTGGATCAGTATGCAGGATGGTGGCAGGCTGCAGATAAGAAAAGATAGAAAAATGCTTCTCTTTTCTACTGGGTTGTGGTTTTGTTTTTTTTTTGCTTATTTCCTTTGATCTTTCATATGACCTTCTCTAAAGCCTAAGTTATATATTCTGATATTATTTCTAGAGTCCTGACAAAGACTTGGCACATAATGGCCACTTTGATTTTTAATGCTCTGAGCTGCTAGTCTTCGTTGGTGCTTGAGGATAGATGCCTCCATGAATAATCATAGTAAGCCCTGGCAAAGGAGGTACCCCTGATGGCTCTAAGTGATTTTATACTTATATTTTCCCCTTGAAACCTTGGAAAATGGGCACTGTTATTATTTCTCATTAGCTGAAGTCCACCAGGTTATAGGAAGGTTAAAGCAATTGGCCTGATTTTACAGTTATTAAGAATTGGAGCTGGTGTTTTAACCTAAGCAACATTATTTCTGAGTGTGCTCTTTGAACTGCGGTACTATGTTATCCTCACCTCAACGATAGGATGCTAACAACTTTAGAACCCTGTTTATTTGGGAGAGGAGAAAGGTGCATTTCTGGGAGCGGGGGAGAGTTATCCATGATGCACAGCTAGTAACTAGCTGGGCTAGGACTCTGATGCAGGCAAGTGCAAGTCTAAGGTTCCTATTTACTACAGCCTTGAGGCAATTTGGCCAACCTCAGGACTGGAAGAATTATTTTGCATGTTTTGACTAAGGATGCTGAGAGCCTTGGGGCACTCGCTTTTCAGAACTGTAGGATGAATAGATTAAGAAGGGTGGCCAGTGACAGAATGGGTACTGGTTGGCTGTTCTTTTAGAGCCTGTTATTTAAATGGGTGTATGTCTGGTGGAGTTCTCTAAACAAACAAATAAAATCACATGTACACGGTGAAAAAATAATTGAATCCAGGTGAAAGAATAAACAAGACAAAGCCATAATTATCATCTTTCCACACTCCTAACAGAATCCCTGCTGCTTTCTGTGCATCTGAACATATGTGTATTAGTGTATGCATCTGTGTATGCATGCATATAAAAATTTAGGCTTGCTTTGTGCTTGAATTATCCAACTTCCCACTATAACATAAGTATTCTCTCATTTCATTCAATATCCCTAATGAGAGGACCACAGAGCTAGTACAACAGGTAAGAAGCTTTTCTTGCACATGACCAGTCTGGGTTCGATTTGTAGCATCCCACATGGTCCCCTGAGCTCCACTCAGGTCATCTCTAAGTGCAGAGGCAGAAGTAAGCCCTGAGCACAGCCGGGTATGGAACATAAACAAACAGACAAAATTCCTAATGAAGTGATTTTTAATAACCTCACAGGCAGTGGGTAAATCATAATTTATTTAATCCAGTTTCTGCTATTGTTGAATACTTATGAGTATTTATCACCCAGATCAATTCTCTAGGGTAAATACTTAAAAGTAAGTGGAAGGATCAGAGGCTTTTTATGCATATGTTCCAAATAGGCTCAAGAAAGTGGTATGAATTTACACTGTCACCAAATCTATGTGTAAATTTCACCTCTCTAATCTTTCTCTACAGTATTATATTTTTTCAAAATATGTCAGTTAAGTAGATAAAAGATTTCCTCCTCAGTTTAAAAATTGTAATCCTTTGATTATTAAAGTGACTAGACATTTTCGATGTATTTTGTGGTCATTTTCATTTAACCCTTTGGAAATGTACTTTCATATTATTTGCCCCTCTTCTCCATTAGGATACTCTTATTTTATTATATTTTTTGCTGATTTCTCCACTTTTTAAAATTTATTTTCTAAAAATTTTAAATTTTAATGAATCACTGTGAGATATTTACACTTACAAATTTTAGTGTTTACGTTTCAATCAATGTTCTAGTACCCATCTCTCCACCATCCCATTCTCCAACACCAATGTTACCAGTGTCCCTCCTGCTACCCCCACACCTTCCCACCCCATGCCTCTGTGGCAAACACATTCCCTCTTTCTCTCTCTCTCTCCTTTTGGGTCTTATGGTTTGCAATATCAGCACTAAGCATCCATCATATTTGGTCCATAGTCTACTTTCAGCACGTATCTACCATCCCGAGTGATCCCTCCAACCTCATTTACTTGGTGATCTCTTCTCCATCCCACCTGCCTTTTCCCCCAGCACATGAGATCAGCTTCTAAGCCGAGGGGCAATCTTCCTGGCCTTTTCTCTACTATTCTTAGGTGTTAATGTTCCACAAATGGGTGCAGTCATTCTGTTTTCATCCCGCTCTTTTTGACTCATTTTGCTTAGCATGAGACTCTCCATGTTGATCCACTTATGTGCAAATTTCATGGTTTCATCTTTTCATTAGGATACTCTTATTCTCAGCTTTTGATAAATCAACATATAGAACCTATTTAATTAGAAAAAGGGAACTGGGCTGGAGCGATAGCACAGCGGGTAGGGTGTTTGCCTTGCATGCGGCCGACCCAGGTTCGATTCTCAGCATCCCGTATGGTCCCCCGAGTACTGCCAGGAGTAATTCCTGAGTGCAGAGCCAGGAGTAGCCCCTAAGCAACGCTGGGTGTGACCCAAAAAAGCAAAAAAAAAAAAAAAAGAAACTTTTTGTTAGAAATATTTCCCAAATTGTCAATTTGCTTACATTTTTAATATATGGCAGTTTAAAGATTGCCTAAGCCCACTACATATTTTTCATGTAAAAAATTTCTTTGCATATGAATTTCATCGCATAAAATTCAGAATTATATTTTTATAGGTTTTCTTAGACTTCTGGCTTCAGTTTTTCATTTTAAACTTTATTTTATTTGGTTCTTGCTATTAGCACTAATTAATTTTTCTGTTTTTCTCAATTAAATAATTATTTGTGAGTGATATGTGAAGCATCCTTTTCCCCTGCAGTTCATTGTATAATTATCCCCCCCTTTTTAAAAAATAAATGAATATATATATACTCCATTCTCATTATAGAGAGAACACTGCTATGTGTAGTGGGAGTCTTCAATTGCACTATTCTAATATTCCAGTCTCCGGGAACTTCTAACAAATATGGGAAAGACACTTAGTGAATTCACTCTTGAAGAAATGGAAAAAAAAATCATTGAAAGCCATGTGGTAGTAGTTCTGAGTTTCCATTAAAAAATGGGTGAAATCTCATGTCCAGTTTTAATCTGCCCCATAGATAATACTAAGAAGCTCTATCAGATTCGCCTTCAGATCCCATAGGTCCTGCCTGAGTTATCAAAAAATATCTAAGAGCACATTCTTTGGAGGCATCCAGCGACTAAGGGAGGGGGAGGTAGAAAGGTCCAGCCATTTGGACCTAATGATGCTAGGAAATTCTCGTAGGCAGTGTTTGCTCCAGAGACCCTATCAGCTCCGTACTATAATTCTTTTATCTGCCATTGCTGAATTCTGCTTCCTCCTCCTCTCTCACAGGTGCAAACCCTAATAATAATGTTGTGCCCCTCCCGCATACAGGAAATTGCAGATGCAACATAATGGGTAAGACGCTTACCTGGCATGAAGGTGATCTGGGTTTAATTCACACCGCCATATAGGGGCTCCCCAACCCTGCCAGGGGTCATCCCTGAGCACAGAGAGTGGAGTAAGCTTTGAGCACCAACAGGTGTGGTCAAAAAACAAACAAATCGTGTATCTTCATTGTCAAACTGAGTTCCGAGCTGCTTCTAGAGAACCTAACCTGAGACACTGGGAGCAAGGGGCCAAATCAAACCTTCCAAGGTGTCTACAGAAACTCAATTCCAGAGACCTTGAAGAAATAGCACAAATGACCTTGGTGTGCTGAGAATGAGTTGGTGCTTGATGGGTGCACCAATCAGCAGAGAAGAATTTGAACTGCGAAGCTGCATTGAGAGAGGCAGAAGTTCAAGTCACTACTGATGGATGTGCTCATAGAAGAAGCCCAGGGAAGCTGCCTGGCAGTCAGAGAGAGTGTTTGCTCCTGCTCATTTCCAAGGAGGTGATGGAAGACACAGTGCCTTATCCCTTCAAGTCCAAAGACAGGATTCTTACTTGACCTCATAATGCTAATACGATTTCCCCATGACTGCTTTAATAACACTTAGTATTGCAGATTAGACTGGGTCTCATGCCCTATACATTCCAAAGAGAATCTTGAAGTCTTCACATTTGACAAAATTAATATGACCCCCTTTTTACTTAGGAAGTTTATATACCATGCCCAAACCCATACATGTTGTCAGTGATGTTCTATAATAAATACCTAGTAGCTCAAGCCTTACTTTATTCTCCAATCTTCCGGGTGACCTGGGAAAGCTACTTTAAATAGCAGCTTTTCTTCTCAAAATAGCCTCCTAATATCTCTCTTATCAAGCCATGTAGATAAATATATTAGATTGTACAATATAAAGCCCCCATATTCTGTTTCTCATAAAGGAAACACAATCCACATGTTAGTTGTTGTTACCAGTGTCGTTATTCTCAATAATAAATTTTATATGCATTTCTACATTAGACAAAGTAAATTTCCTTTCTGATAAAGGGATTACTTATGGGAAGACTTTAGTGACACTGGCAAATAGTCAATATTAAACAAACCTTGTCTTTCTCCAAAACAAGGAAATGCTACGAATATACAAAAAATTAGAAAATAAATCCAGTGCTGATCCTTCATATTAGATGAGGCAATCCCAGGTACTGGTAATGAAGTATCACTGTCATCCCATTGCTCATCGACTTGCTGGAGCAGGCACCAGTAATGTCTCCATTGTGAGACTTGCTGTCACTATTTTTGGCATATCAAATAGCCACGGGAAGCTTGCCAGGCTCTGCCGTGCGGGCGGGATACTCTCGGTAGCTTGCTGGGCATGCAATGCTTTACTGGTAATGAAGATACACAGGATTTTGGCAGATGCTGCTGATGGCCAGCTTTCAAAGCTATAAGATCTGAGCCAGAAAGATAGTAGAAAAAGACACTTGTTTTGCACATGGGTGATCTGGGGTCTGTTCCCAGAACTATATGTCATTTTCTAAGCCCTGCCAGGAATAATCCCGGAGTGCAGAACCAGAAGTAATTCTTGAGAACCACTAGGTGAAAAAGGAGGAAGAAAGGAAGGAAGGAAAGAAGGAAGGAAGGAAGGAAGGAAGGAAGGATGGAAGGAGGGAGGGAGGGAGGGAAGGAAGGAAGGAAGGAAGGAAGGAAGGAAGGAAGGAAGGAAGGAAGGAAGGAAGGAAGGAAGGAAGGAAGGAAGGAAGGAAGGAAGGAAGGGAGGGAGGGAGGGAGGGAGGGAGGGAGGAAGGAAGGAAGGAAGGAAGGAAGGAAGGAAGGAAGGAAGGAAGGAAGGAAGGAAGGAAGGAAGGGAGGAAGGGAGGGAGGGAGGAAGGAGGAAGGGAGGGAAGGAGAGAGGGAGGGAGGGAGGGAGAGAGGGAGGGGGGAGGAAGGAAGGGAGGAAAGAAGGAAGGAAGGAAGGAAGGAAGGAAGGAAGGAAGGAAGGAAGGAAGGAAGGAAGGAAGGAAGGAAGGAAGGACAAGGGAGGGAGGGAAGAAGAGAGGGAAGGAGGGAAAGAGAGATGGGGAGCCTGGACGGGGAAGGGAGGGGAGAGGAGAGGAGGGAAGGTGACAGAAAGCAGAGAGGAGTGGAGATTTAAGAGAAGAAAAGAGAGGAGAGGAGGGGCAGAGGAGGGGAGGGAAGTCAAGTCTAAGATCTATTGGCCGTCAGTCCTGGATAACTTGAGTCTAATCCCCAGACAGGCCAGAGTGGCCCTTAGCCACCCCCTCACAGCACAGACATGGGGGTTATCTGATTGGGGAATGAAAATAGAAATCTGGAGAATCAGTCATCCAAAACTCTGGTCTTGGCATTAAAGTCACAAACAAAAACTTGTCACCTGGGGGGGCGGGTAGTTAACATAGTCCTGACTGACTACATCCAAACATGCAAAAAACCCAAATTAAGAAATCAATGTACACACTCTCAAAAAACTAAGAGATGAAGGAAGGAAGGAAGGAAGGAAGGAAGGAAGGAAGGAAGGAAGGAAGGAAGGAGGGAGGGAGGGAGGGAGGGAGGGAGGGAGGGAGGGAGGGAGGGAGGGAGGGAGAGAGGGAGGGAGGGAGGGAGGTAGGGAGAGAGGGAGGGAGGGAGGGAGGGAGGGAGGGAGGGAGGGAGGGAGGAAAGTTTCAGAAAGTTTGGTTCCCCTATAGTCTTGGCAGAAGCAAACATACCATCCCTCCATTAACCAAGACTCAGAAGCTCCCACTGCATACAACTCTGCTAAAAATGACTTTGCCCTCAAAATTTACAAAAACAAAAAGCATGAAAGAAAGAAGCCACCAGGAGAAAAAGCTTTGCATACAAAAAACTATCCATTTTGTACCCAGAGAAGTAGAGATAGTGACAGTCAGGCAGCAGTAACACTGGGGCAATAACGAAGGAATGGGCTGGGGAAGCCTTCTGGGGGAGAGCTAGAGGTCAGCCAGCAGAGCCAGGCGAGAGTGAGCAAGTGGGCGGGGAGAGAAGAGTTCCGGTGGTAGGGGAAGAAACCTTTGGGAAGGGACATGGATTGGTAGATGTGAGGACACGTGGGCCAGTACAGCTGTAAGGAGTGACTGACGTGGGGAAGGTAAGTCCTTAACCTCTCCAGCTTATCATTTGTTCTACTGCCAAATGGATACTGGCTGCTTCCCAGAGCTGGGAATATAACTAATTTCAGCAAAGGAGTCATGTTTGTGAAACAGCATTGCTCCTTTAAGTTAACTATTGAATTCTCACAGGAGGCTTCTGGGGTAGCTCCATTTATTTTCCAGGGTGCTGAGATTCCTGGAAGTTAAATACTTTGACCACGAAGAGAGGGAGAGGTGCTGTGGGACTCCACACAGGCCCCTTTGTCTCCAGAGCCCCAGCTCTCCAAGACACAGCCAGGGCTTGGGGCTGCCCCCCAATGGAGTGGACATCTGAGGCGGGTGGAGCAGAAAGGAAGTGAGAAGGCTCTTAAGATACAGTCTGTAAATCTATTGCGGCTACCCACATGGAAATCTAGCTTTAGTTACTCTGCTATTTACAGCATGGGAACGAAAAAGGACAATAGCTTGCCAGTATAGATAAACTCAGCAATGGCAGTATTGCATGATAAGCAGAAGTGTTCAAAGAGAGCACATGTGTCCCAAGAAGTGACAGAGCCTCTCTGTCAGTCAGGCAGGACTGGAGACTCCAGCACACACCTTAGTAGATGGACAGGCTCATGTAGTTCTTAGACAATTCCAACCCTGAGTCTATAACTTTGAGTATTAACAAACACTTCAAATCCTAAAAATAAATGGCACGTTCAAATCTACTAAGATGTCAGTACCCTGGGCAGTCTTACCTTGCTTCATTTGAATGGGCAGAAAGAAATCATTTTAAGGAACCAGAAATAGAGATTCAATTTGTATAAATCTAAGCTAGGAGAGTTGCGGATTCATCAATCTTGTCCTTTCACTAGAACATCTGGTCAATGTGCTAGAAACCATATAAAATGTCGTTTAACTGCATCCACTTGCCTTCCATTCCTTCCTGTTCCTCTTTCCTGGTTCCATACAGTAGGATTAAACATATGGACTCTGAAGTCAAATATACTTATTAGCATGTTTGAAGCATATTTCGAATTTAGTAGGAGGATATTGGCAGCCACCAGGGACCCTGGAAGACCAGGCTGGAAGCAAAAGCATCAGAAATAGTCTGTGGAAGAAATCAGAGCATTGAACATTGAATGCTATGGTTTGCATTATTATCAGCTCTGTGCTGGGAACCCTGTCTTGTGACAAAGGTGATTATTGTCACCTCCAGAGACAAAAGTGCTCCACTTGAACCAATGTCAGAATCTCACCTGGGCTGTCTGCTTGGCAGAGAACAGGAGTCCTACCCACTTTATTCTGTAGGCAAGTTGGGAAAGCTGTCTCCAAGATTTATAGGTTACGTCAAGGTCCCTAATCACAGAAGGGAAGTTCGAGGTGGGATAGCTGAGAGTAAGACTCATCATTCGCTGCAAAAGCCTTTTCCTTATAGGTGGTTGGGAGAATGATATGTGACGTTAGAGGACCTGAAAATTTATGCTGGTTTATTTTAGTGGTGGTTACAGACTTTCATCATAGAGAACATAGGGATTCAAGAAAAGCGAATTTTGATTCATCGGCTGCAGTATCACAGGATTGGTGAAATACCTTTGCTTTCCCCTCTTTCTGGTGCTCACCCCAAGGACGTGGCTGTTATAAAGAAGGTGGGGGTAACAGTGGAACTGCTCGTAGCCATTACAGTTTTCTCTTTAAGCCAGAATCCTTGGACCATGATCAACAGATTGTCTCCTTGACAACTATCATGGAGGCACTTGAGTTGCCACAGGGTGGTGCTTATTACTGCTCGCTTAGCTTAGGTCAGCAGCAGGGGACCAGGTGCCGTGCAATCTCCAGATCGGTAGGTTCATCTGTCTCATGAAATCTATGAGACGCGGGAGAGGTGAGTTTCACCATTTCCTTCTAGAGGAAATGTCAGCCGTGTAGAAAATACAAAGAGATCTACATTTCTGTTTGTCATTCCCTAGAAACTGACCCTCTGGTTGCTTCTGCTTCCCGATACTTTATATTTTTTTAAGGAATATTTTAGACCTATCTACTTAATCCCAGAAGCCATATATGATCAGTGGGGAGTAAAAATCAATCTTCTCAAAAACAGGATCTCTATAGTGGAGTGACGTAGTGCAGTGATGTGTGTGTGTGTGTGTGTTCGCACACACGCCCACACATGCTATTTTAACACACTGAGATAAACCAGACCAGACTGAACTTAGATGTGTTCAAAGTGCATGGAATAGTGGGCAAGTTTAAATTATTAAATGATTCACACCAGGGAGATAGTTTAAGCGGTCGAGCACATGCCTAGCATGTCCAAGGTCCGGATTTCAGTTTCTAGAATTATGCTGCCCCCGGGACTGTGGAAGCCTCTGACTCTGCTGTTCGTAGCCCTGTAGAAAGAGAGAAGAAAAGGAAAAGAAAGAAAGAATGAATGAGTGAGTGAAAGAAAGAATGAAAGAAAGAAATTAGGTCTTTCAGTATAAATTCTTTGTTGAGTTGTCATATGGGGGAATGTTAAATCCGTTGGCTAACGGTGAGAGGGAATAGTATGTTGGAAGCCTCATTTAACTCACATCCTGGGTGTTCATGATGAAGCTCAAAAGCTGTCATCTGCAGAACTGACCCCCTGGGTCTTGCCCTTTATGTGCTACACAGTTTGACCTCCTCATGTGTGCCAAAGGGCTTCATGTTTGGAATATGCTTGAATAAGAGAAGGGAAGAAATTAAGAGTGAAATAGTGGGGTTTTAAAAAGAACTCAGCTAACCATTTCAAGGTAGTTTCAGATCAGCTAGTTTGGAGTCTCTTTTATTACTCAGGTATTTAATAGACAACTTCTGAGCATCCTCTAAGCGCTGAGCTCAGTGCAGATACTTGGCGTGAAGTTTCCTTCCCTCTCCAGCTTCAGAACATGATCTTCTCTGTAAGAGTGGAGCAGAAGAGGTGAAGCCCCTCTGCCTACTCCAATGGGGAGAAAAAATAGGCCAAAAATATACAAAGTCATTTTCCCACACACAATCAAAGTTATTGGGAGTTGTCAGGATTGTCATTTTCACCAGTCTCCTGGTATGAATGAAGAGCCTAAATATTTTTTAAGGTATCACTGTATCACTGTCATTCCATTGTTCATCGATTTGCTCAAACATGTGCCAGTAACATCTCCATTTGTCCTAGCCCTGAGATTTTAGCAGCCTTTCTTTGCTTGTCCTTCCCAACAGTGCCACATTGGAGGCTCTTTCAGGGTCAGGGGAATGAGACCCATCATTGTTACTATTTTTGGCATATCGAATATGCCACAGGGAGCTTGCCAGGCTCTGCCATATGGGCAGGATACTCTCGGTAGCTTGCCGGGTTCTCTGAGAGGGAGAACTAGACAATAAGAGGTCATGCAGCTCTGAATGCTCTCTTCCAGGAGCTTTGTTTTATAGTCTCTGGACCTTGGCCGTTGGTGGGATTACATGACGCTGGGGGCAGTTTGTGGGTGTGACTGCCTAGCTACTGGAAAATGGGGGATCTGGATGGAGGAGGCCCAATCTGGATCCAAGCAGGCTTGAGATCTCAGCCCCGGGTCCCACACACCTGAATTCCTCTGTCGGTTCCTTCATGTGTGAGGCTTGTTCAAGCATGTGGAGAGTGGCCCTGAGCATGGCTGTGGCTGGGTTTCAGAGGTCTTCAGCTGCCGGGGCTCTGCTCAGGGTGGGGAGGGAAACTCAACCCGCTCCCTTCTGAGGGCCCCTGGTGAAGACAGCCAGGCGTGGGGCAGGAGACTTTGCCATTTTTAAGGTAGAACTTTTTTTTTTTAATTTTTTACTGGTGAATCACCGTGAGGTAGTACATTTTTTAAGGTAGTACATTTAATCAGACTTCCACTTGGCACTGAGGCCCAAGAAGTTGATTTTGAAGTTAATCATGACCTATATGCTTTTAATTTCTACTTTGGTGTGCTAACTTGTGATGATTTTCCCCTTAACTACAATCAACATATATCTGGATGCTTCTGCATGCTTGAATACATTTTGAATTTAAATCGTTTGTCAGACTCTAAATTTTTGTTTTGAAGTCACACCCAGCGGTATTTGTGCTTATTTCTGGCTCTGTGCTCAGGGATCACTCTGAATTTCTTCACTTTCAATATTCAAACGATTGGGATTGAGTTTGAAGCTTCAACTCTGAGGGAAAAAAGGGGGTTGTCCAGATTTATGACATTGTCATCCTCATGGAATGCAGAACAGAAAGGTTTCTTCCACCAGGCTTTCTGTCTCTTAGCATATTTGTTCATGAAATCTGCCTGCTTCCTGTAATCCCTGGGAAATTTGTAGAAACAAAGAAAACATTGCCTTCAGTGCTCACTCCTGAACACTAACGCTCTCTGTAAGTGTGGAGCCAAGTTAGACCCACTTTCACATTGTCCATGTGTGGATTGGCCCATAATTGGGGATAGACAGATTCAGAGGAATTCTGTTTCTTTCCCTCCCAGTTTCAGAGAGACCCTCAATCAGGTCCATGTGCACAATTTGTAACCAACCCTCAGCACACTGGTTTCCATCTCCCCCAGTATTTATAGCCCTCTCTTCTTTAGCCTTTCCTTGGCCTCCTGAATCCTAGTACTGTTCCCTGTAATCCCTATTGAACCTACAGACGAGCTTTATCTGGTTTGATTTATTCCTGTGTAATCCTCCCTGGGCCTGAAGCTCAATAAGATGCCATCCCATTCCCCATTCCTTATTATTCAGTGTCTGACCATCCTGGGGTTTTCTAGCTTGTTCTGTTGATGGTGCTCTATGAAAGAAGCACCCATCACACAAGGAAATTGGAGCAGAGAGTCTGATTGCATAGGAAATGGATTGTAGCTATTGTTTCTCCTTATCCCCCTCAGCTCTGCCAGGAATCACACTTTCGTGGGTCAGATCATAATGGTGATAAGCCCCACTTCATCCAAAAAGAGAGTGTGGTTTGAGGAAGGTAGATGATTTGTCCAATGTCATGGGAGTGAGAGGGAATGGGCTATGGGGAGTTTACAGTAACTGAGGCAAGAACCTGGCCTTGGGGAGGTCCAGCTCAGGCCTTGGGGAGATCCAGCACAGGATAGCCTGAGCTTCCTAAAGGCCACTCAGGGGAATTGGCGGTGGTGGAAATTCTGTTAGTCGAGGGACTCTTGTGAGATGTCATTGCATCAGGGGCAGGTCTGGTGCTAAGGTATAGCCCTGTATCACTGTCGTCCCATTGCTCATCAATTTGCTCGAGCAGGCACCAGTAACATCTCCATTGTGAGACTTGTTGTTGCTGTTTTTGGCATGTTGAATATGCCACGGGGAGATCAGGCTCTGCTGTGCGAGTGGGATACTCTTGGAAGCTTGCCGGGCTCCCAGAGAGGGATGGAAGAATCGAATCCAGATTGGCTACGTGCAAGGCAAATGCCCCACCTGCTGTGTTGTGCTAAGGTGTAGTTAGGTTTAAATCCAGGGGTCATAAGCAAGCCCAAGTCAAGCTCCATCTTCTAGAAGGAGAGCAAAGTCCTCAAGGAGCAAAGTCAGCCCTGCTGAAAGACTCAACTTTCACACTTGGGTCAGAATTTATTTCCCATCAGCATGAACACCCCTCCTTCCCCAGAAACAGCTCTTCCCAGCTCTCAGTACAGCTTCATGAAATCACAACTTCAAATAGGGGGTCCTTTCCACATCCAGTCCTAATCAGAAGGGCTCTGCATGCTCTTTCCACCTGCCCAGGGACAGGGCCTGAGTTTCTCATGTCATATCTTCACTCTTTGCATACTAAAAGGCCATGGAGAGTCATGGGAGATGGGCTGGGTGGGCAGTGGGGGGTGCTAGCTATAGATTCTCCTAGAGTGTGGGAAGAAGGGTGTCACAATGCGTCCAATGGAATTGCTTGAAATTCTGGGGTTCATATTGAATCTTGGTGGCTCCTAGTGATAGAACTCATTTCCAGTAAGAACTGCCACCACGAACAGATAACAGTGATGACCTCTGACCTGTAGGGTGGTGCTGAGACTGCTTCTCAGTTCTTTTGGAACTGTCTTGCCAATATGATTTTTCCCTCCAAGGGAACGACCCTTATCACCCTTATCTCTTCTCTCCGAGGTCTTTCTAAACCTCTAACACGCTAAGCCTCCATCTCCTTCTCCGTAGGTCTGCTGTTTCTAATAAGCTTTGCTTTTGCTATTTGAAACATTTGGACCCTTGCAATGAAAAGTAATAAAGCATCGAAGCTCTTCTGTTTCTGGCACAAATTCTTTTTAAAAACTTAAAGTGGAATCCTTCTCCTATTTTCCTCCATCTTCATTTTTAGACCTGCCTGGGGCCAGGGCCTGAGGGAAGTCCATGGTTGGTGCTAGGAGAGGTCAAGTTCACATCTTTGCAGGGGAAAGGTGATGAGAGTTTCTTCCCCACTTCCCCACTTGGGGAGTGGGGAAGTGGGGAAGAAAAGCACATTGTAGTGGACAATGCACCTTTACGAAGATGATTTCCCCATTCAGGAAGGTCAGTGGACAAGTTCCAGAATGCTCTTAGAGGAGGCCAAGTCTACATGCTGGGTGGAAGCCAGCGGCTTCGTACCACAAAGGGATAAAACTTGGCCCTTGCACCTTGGAAACAAGTTCAGAGTTGCACCTACCTTCCTGAGCACTTAGGGAAGGAGTAGCAGGAGCCAGCCCCAAAGTCAGTGCATCACCCTGTCACTGCACTCTGTCTGCTTGCCTCCACATTCTTTCTGGGTTCCCAGGTCCCCCTCCATCTGTGTGCGGAGGGTAGAGGATGACAAGGGAAGCTTCTTTCTTGTGGAAGAAATGCCTTTAATCCATGCTCAGCTCCCAAGGAACAAAAGGCCATTGTCCAACCCAGAGTGATGGATGCGGCCCCGTGGGAGCCGTGTCTGGTTCACAGAGGCTTGTGTCAAATGTGTTAGCTTTGGGCGGGGCTGATTGCTTCCAGCCTGAATGCTGGTGTGTGGGGCTCTCCCCACACTGACGTCTGCTTTATCTCTTAGGGCAGTGCTCTCATTTGGCTTCTTTGTAGCAATTTGGAGCTTCTTGGAATGGTTTTGTGGGAAACCCAGTTCCTATCATCACAGCCTCTCCTTCTCCCTAGTGGGTGGCAGTAGGAGGCTGAGGTGAAAACGTTTACCAAGATGCTATCAAGCTCCCACCCTGTTGGACAGGTCGGGAAGGTTTCTCTAATCCTCCTCTTGGGGTTTCAGAAGGCGCTGAGACAGCAGAGACAACACAGGCTCCAAAGGTGTCCCAACTCTCTGCTCTGTAGCTAACCGAGTCTTCCGCTTGCAACCAGAAATGCTGAAAATGTCTTGAAGTCCCCGAGCTTTGCCTTCCCGATCCAGGAGCAGGGGAAGAATGTTTTGGAAAGAGGAAGTGTCCCCTCCAAGGGTACTAGACCCATGAGGAGGTTATAATGGCAAGTTCCCTGCCTAGATACCTGTTTGCTTTGGGGCTCATTGAAAAGTTCCTGAGAAGTTGGAATGAAATTTGGGCAATGGGTAGCACTGTAGCACTGTCCTCCCGTTGTTCATCGGTTTGCTCGAGCATGCACCACTAACATCTCCATGGTGAGACTCGTTGTTACTGATTTTGGCATATCAAATATGCCACGGGTAGCTTGCCAGGCTCTGCAATGCAGGGGGGATATTTTCAGGATCTTGCCAGGCTCTCTGAGAGAGACGGAGGAATCGAACCTGGGTCAGCCATGTGCAAGGCAAACGCCTACCCACTGTGTTATTGTGCCAGTTCCGGGCAATGGGTAGATCAGAAGTCTATTCTGGGGCTATTCAGGGAGGAGAGAGGAAGCCAACATGATAAAGGACATCAGCTCGGAGAAAAGTGCAGGGCACAGGCCAGAAATGTGATTGTTCTCTCACACTTACCTGCTCCAAATCAATACTGTGTCGGAGTTGGAGTGATAATGCAGTGGGTTAAGTACTTGCCTGACACAAGACCAATCCAGTTTTGATCCCCAGTATCCCATATGGTCCCCTGGGCCTGCCAGGAGTGATTCCTGAGCACCATTAGGTGTGATCCCCAACAACAACAAAAAAATACAAAACAAATCAGCACTGTGTGCAAGGCATTGGAACCCAGTCGGCCTTGCTGGCCTGGTGGTCATGCAGCTTTTCTCAGAACATACTCTCCCTCCAAGGCTTCTCTTACAGGGACAAGCAAGATATTTGTACTATCTCCTTTACCTTCCAGTTCTCTGATCTGAGAACATTAGTTGAGTGAGAAGAAGGAAAAGAGGCTCCAGTTGGCTCGGAAGTAGAGCATGTGTTTTGTCCTGTGCGAGTTCCTGGCTTTGATTCCAGCACCCAAAGAAAAACAAAAACAACAACACAAAAAAGCTATAAAAAACTACTAAGGAGAAAGGAGAAGGAACCAGCAGGGTGTGGAGGAAGAAGAGGAAAAAAAAAATAAAATGATTTGAAATTTTTTTCCAGATTGTTTTAAAGCTTGCCTTCTGGCTCCACGCAAACCACACTGTTAGGAACCATGATCCACAGAAACCAGAACCTGGAGATTCAGGGCTTTTGATGGACATTGCCTAGCTCTCAGTTTTACTTACATGCCAGAAACCCCACAGGACTAGATAATTTGGATTAGAAGCTTCCAAAACAGTATAGAGCATTTAAGCTGATGGGAAAAAAATGATTAGAATATATCTCCCCTTTCCAAACTTTCTTCTTTCCTATCATCTTCTCACCTTATTCTCTATCCTAGCGACTCTGAGACATTTATTATGCACACACTGCAGTTTCTCTCAAGCAAAAATGAGAAACTTCAATTCTGGAACAGAAGACAGTCTCAAAAAGAATGAAATATTTTCAAAGGACTTAGGTTCTGGGCTGTTTCCCACAGTGCAAGCAAATTAACTGCCCCCAAGACCCCCATCATCTCCCCATTTGTTCTTCTCTCCTTGTAGGTCCCATGGCCATTTTATCATTTTATTCTATATCCTCGATAGCACAGCAGGTAGGGTGTTTGCCTTGCACACAGCCGACCCGGGTTCAATTCCTCCGTCCCTCTCAGAGAGCCCGGCAAGCCACCGAGAGTATCCCGCCCGCATGGCAGAGCCTGGCAAGCTCCCCATGGTGTATTCAATATGCCAAAAACAGTAACAACAAGCCTCACCATGGAGGTGTTACTGGTGCTGGCTCGAGCAAATCGATGAACAGCAGGGTGACAGTGCTACAGTGCTATTCCTATTCTATGTCCCCATGTACCTTAGAGGTCAGACATGAAAAAAGGGAAAAGAAAAAAGGAAAGCCGGAATAGAAAACAAGTTGACCTTACATTTTTGTTTGAGTCATACCTGGTGGTTCCCAGACTTATTCTTAGCTCTATGTTGAGGGGCTGGTCCTAGCAGTGGTCAGGGGACCATACATATGTGGTGCTGGGGATCAAACCAAGATTGGCAAAATACAAAGCTAATGCCTTGGGGCTGGAGCGATAGTACAGTGGGTAGGGCATTTGCCTTGCACCCTGCAGACCTGGGTTTGATTCCCAGCATTGCAAATGTTCCTCCAAGCACCAGCAGGAGTAATTCCTGAGTACAGAGCCAGGTGTAACCCTTGAGCATCACCAGGTGGGACCCAAAAAGCAAAATAAATAAATACATAAGTAAATGACTAAATAAATAAATAAATAAATAAATACCAATAAAAACAAATGCCTTAATCCCTGGACTGTCTCTTCAGCCTGCATGCTGAATTTTGAGCGAGGTTCTCTTAAGTCAAGAGCAGCTCCTAGTTTCCAGTTTGTGTGAAGGAAAACATATCCATCCCAGACTATCTGGAAAGGGTGATGTTAGGTTATTTATTATTCTTAACCATGAAGGAAGAATTCGAGACTAGAGTCTGTGAATCTTTATTGTCTGAGGGTGAGATAGAGGGATGGCGGATGGCGAAGGGCAGCCAGGGGGAGTTTTTCAGCTTAACCTCTCCTGACATCTTGGCAGTGAGCAGGTCCTGAAAAGCTCAAGAGAAGAATCTTGCAAACCATAATTCCCATAAGTAGAGAGAATGGGGAAAATTATCTGCCATTGAGGCAGAGGGAAGGGTGGGACGGGTGGGGGGAGTACTGGGGACACTGGTGGTGGAAAATGTGCATTGGTGGAGGGATGGGTGTTCGATCATTGTATGACTGAAACTCAAACATGAAAGCTTTGTAACTGTGTCTCATGGTGATTCAAAAAAAATTTTTTTTAATCCTTAATTCTCAGAGGCCACCAGATCATATTTCCTGCGTGATTTCATGGGCTTTGTGATGGTCAGAACTGGGTTTAAATCTTTTCTCTGTTACTCTACCACTGGCACGTTTTAACTGCCAATAAGAGAACACTCAGGTCTCTGTTAATCATTGTTAATTATTATTCCTAGGAATCCAGATTCTTCCATCCTTTTGCCATGATGCTCCCCACCACTCCTCCACCCCATGTTCCAAAAGAATGTTGGATTTCACATGGAGTCTGGCTCTGCCAATTAATAAGATGACAACTTTAAGCCCAGCCCAAGATATATGTTCTCACTCTTTGTGTCCACATGAGAAGAGTCCTTTCTCTTTGTCTTGATTTTTCAGGTTGGAAAACACACTGCAAAAGTTCCTCCTCTTGCTTCCCTAGTTATAACTGACGGCAGGTAGACACTCAATCTTTAAGTCCATCACTAAATGAGATTAGCATCTCAGGTTTGGGTCAATTAGGCTTCATCGGCGGTTGATGATTCATCAGGGGTTCAAATAGTTTTCACCTGATATGTGTATACATTCCACTATGTTTACCTGTCAGACTACATATTCTGCTTTTAAGTAAATACAGTGTCCTTATATTCCATATTTTGCAAGTTAGTGAACTTCTCTTGAAAGACTATATGTTCGTGAATTTCCTAGATTCACAGGATTATTCTTATACATATTTAAATCATTTAATTAAGAAGTTCTCTCATTGAAATGACTAAAGTTCGTGTGAAATCAGAATTAAATTTTTTAATTTGAAACCATATCATAAGTTTTATTACTGTTCCTTAATTTATTTTACTAAAAATAGTTCAATAAATAGTCCATGTAAGCCATTGTATTTATGGTAGATCATTACTGGATACAATAATTTTTTTTTTTTTTGCTTTTTGGGTCTCACCCGGCGATGCACAGGGGTTACTCCTGGCTTTGCACTCAGGAGTTACTCCTGGCGGTGCTCAGGGGACCATATGGGATGCTGGGGATCGAACCCGGGTCGGCCGCGTGCAAGGCAAACGCCCTACCCACTGTGCTATCGCTCCAGCCCCGATACAATAATTTTTAAGCAAATATTTTGCACTTCCTTTTAACTACTCATATTCCTAACTGTCCCACTTTCTCATATATCTCACTGACATACTTGAAAACATAAAAACACTTTTGAATATATAGTTTGCTAAACTGTTCAGGGTAATTTAATTTTTTTCTAAGTTAAACTTGGAAAAAACTTTTCTCTTTCTTTTTTAACTTTGGTTCTTACATTCTGCATGCTAAGATATAAAGGTTTTAATCTTTACAATGTGTGTGTGGGGGGGAATAGCTTGACCATATGTTAATTAGACAGTAATTATGCTTCAGGGAATTTAAAAGAATGCTGAGCACCACATATTTATCACCTCTTAATTTTAAAGAATGAGTTTTTGGAAGCCACTGAAAATATCTAACAATAGAAAATGGTTAGGTAATTTTAATTTAGCTATTTTATAAAACAGTATGTAGCCATTTAAAAAATCTGTAAGGAGTTTCCATAACAATTTTATTTATTTATTTTTTGTTTTGTATTTTTTGGGCCACACTTTGTGGTACTCAGGGCTTAGTACTGGCTCTATGTTCAGTGGTCACTCTTACTAGGGCTTTGTGGAATATATATGGTGCTAGGGTCCTCCACATACAAGGCAAGCACCCTACCAACTATACTATCTCTCTGGTCCCAAAAATTTAAATGTTAATATTAGAACAGAAGCTAAAAGATAGGGTGAAATATTTTATAATTATTAAAAATTACTGCGCCTGTGTGATCCCATCAACGGCCAACATCCAGAGACTTAAAAGCAAGCTCCCGGAAGAGAGCGACACAGAGAGTCTCTTGCCTGCATGCCTGGCTGTCTTCCCCGGGGCCCCTCAGAGGCATGGGCTCCAGCTTCCCTCCTCACCCCAAACAAAGCTCCTAGTGGCTGAAGACCTCCGGAGCCTAGCCACAGCCATGCTCAAGGCCCCTCTCCACATGTTTGAATGAGACTCACGCATGAAGGTACCCACAGAGGAATCCATGTGTGAGGGACGTAAACCACATCTAGTCTCCTCACTAATTTATCCTAAGGAAAGGAAGTCATCTTTCCTTTTAGGCACAGATGGAATAGCTGCTACAAGTTAACTCAAAATATGAAGCTAACTGTTAGATTTAATAGCTGTGCATCCTTCATACAAGGGTACACCCGCACTGACAGATGCCCTCACTCCTGGTTTGTCAGAGGAAGGGAGCAAGAACTTAGAGTTTTCTTCTTGTCCTCCTAGAATCTCTGGGACAACCACCATGAGTTGAGTTTCTCCATTTTCATTTGTGCTGCAAAGTAAATTCAAAGATCCCAACCCCTTTCCCTGAGCTTGCCCTCTGTTGATGCATATTCAAGGAGAGAACCGAGGACCATGGAAGTAAGTAAGCTACTTCGCCCAACACTAGGGAATCATAAGCACTGGAAAATTCCATGGGTAACTAATGCACCAGTGGACAAACACAGCTTAGATGAGGTCAAGGTTTGTAAATATTTGATGACAGTCCACACACTCACGCCAGCATATACCTAAAAAAAGAAAATGGAACTTGTAATAACAATGGACTCTGCACTGTCATCAGAGTGAGGAGATCTTTGAAACATCTTTTTTCAAGTCTCTGCAAGCTACAAAGAACTCAGGCTTGCCCTTTGAATAAGCAAATCACTTTGAAAAAGGTGGAAGTAGCTCTTCTCTCTGTCACTGGCCTCATTTGGGGCTCTTCCTTCCATCTTCCTTCCAGGGGATTCATTCAGTATTCATTTCTAACCTGATTGCACTTCAGCGAAGTGTGGCATGAAATTCATGTTGTGGAGGATAAAAGAAAAAGAAAAGAAAACACACACAAGGCACAATCATCCTCGACAGCAGAAGGAAATCAATTCTCTTTTTCCCAAGCCTTTGGACAGCTGATCAGAGACAGCCATTCCCCATTCTGCTTAAGATGAAGTTGTTCGGCAAACATCCCTCTGGATCTTTTCGATTAAAGGGCTTTTTGCAGACAGTTTCAGCTAGTTCAAGGTCCTCAAAGTGTCGCAATTTCAGAAAATGGAGAGATCCTACTTGATACCAAACCAGCACTGGGTGGAGAAAAAAAAAATGAACATGAAGGGCATTTACACAGAAAAGGATTTCTGGTTCAATTTTTACCCCAATGGATTGGGTTCATTCTGGGCTCTGTTTATTACATTTGTGATAGAATTTTTTTCAAACCTCTCCTATCTCCTGTATAGCTTTCTACTGGTCATATCACTAGACTGTTTTCATTTCCATGCTCCCTGCAAAATGAGAGATGATTCCTAACTATGGAGAGATCTTTCATCACATCTTTCATGACTTGATCAAATCAGCAGAAGTCAGGATTTGTTTTAAAATAAATAGGTGCAAACTTTTCTCAGTAGTAGCTCTGAGCAAGGTGGGGGCAGGAGAACGTTGAAATTTATAGTGTGTGCAGAATTTCTTAGTTCTGGCACAATCATTGTCTGCTCATTTTCTATCATGCTCCGGAATCATTCATATCCCAGCAAGTGATAGGAAGGGAAGGGGAGGGGAGGGGAGGGGAGGGGAGGGGAAGGGAAGGGGAGGGGAGGGGAGGGGAGGGGGAGGGAGGAAGGGAAGGGAAGGGAAGGGAAGGGAAGGGAAGGGAAGGGAAGGGAAGGGAAGGGAAGGGAAGGGAAGGGAAGGGAAGGGAAGGGAAGGGGAAGAGGAAAGGAAAAAGGAAAGGGAAGGGAAGGGAAGGGGAAAAGGGAAGGGGAAGAGGAAAGGGAAAGGGAAAAGGGAAGGAAAAAGGGAAGGGAAGAATTCTCTCTTGCCCCTGATCTAGACCCTGGAGAATAATTAAAACAACAAAACAGGAATGACTACAATGCCAAAAAATTTTAAATTAAAATAAAAAATCCTCACACACTAAAGACTTCGTTTCTAAATAGAACATCAGGATATATTTTCTGTTTGATTAAGATATTTGGATTTCTGGATATGAACATTCAAACCATGTTTCTCCTCAAAACTAAAATCTGAGTGTGGGTATTTGGGGAGAGGGAATTTGAGGAATTGGAAAGAAATTCTTCTAGTTACAAAGTTCTCCTTTGGGTGGGCAAAATGGATCTAAAGCTTTTGTTTTGACAAAATTGACTCAGAGGGAAAAAATTGAGACTCTGAGTTTCTTTTCTTTTTAAGTCTGACAAAGTTTGAATAATGTTCTCTCCTTGCCTAAAGGAGAAAGGGGTCATGATTGTCTTCCAGTCCCCTATCAATGCCCCATAAAAGCCAAAGGGAAGTAACTGAGCTATTAGTATTTTTAAAAATGCCACTTATTGGGCTCAGACAGATCTAGTCCTTCATTAGTGAGTTTTGCTTTTTATTTTTTAAATCAGTCTGAATAGATTTTCATCTTTCTTTAAAGAGCCATCTCTAAATATTTGTGTCAATATGGCTTATCACTCTGGGATAGAGAGTAAGTTAAGTTGAGAAGAGGATGGTTGTCTTTTATGAAATATCTAAATGCAACACACACAGATATGCTTTACAGGAAGGAAGGAAGGAAGGAAGGAAGGAAGGAAGGAAGGAAGGAAGGAAGGAAGGAAGGAAGGAAGGAAGGAAGGAAGGAAGGAAGGAAGGAAGGAGGGAGGGAGGAAAAAAGGAAGGAACAGAGGGAGGGTACATTTTTCTTCTTTGCACACATATGCCTGTGCCTATGTTTAGACTATATTTTAATTTTGAAGTAAAAAATAGGTTGTATTTGAAAGTTTTGAGGAAGGAGTGAGAGGGAATATAGACTATTTTAAAGTTTTGTCATGATTTATTGTTTATCTACAATAATAGGCATCCAAACGAAAGAAAGAATTCACTGACAGCATTGCTTCAACAACAAATCAAGCTGTTTTCACTTTGCTCTATTCTTTTCCTGTCCCCATCCCAATCTTGTCATCAATTTATCTGCCATTTTTCATTGATTCTAGTGTAGCCTTGTTTATGAGGGACATTGTTGATTTATTGCCACTTTTCAGAACAGAACAAACAAATGAAACAACATTAATTGCAGATTGTAAAATTGGCAGTGAGCACAAAAATCAGCAAAACTGTGAAAAGTGGCTGTAGGATAAAGGACTCCCGTGAGTTACATCTTGTTAAAGACAGGACTTGAGGGGCTGGAGAGATAGCACAGCGGGTAGGGCGTTTGCCTTGCACGCGGCCGACCCGGGTTCAAATCCCAGCATCCCATATGGTCCCCTGAGCATGGCCAGGGGTAATTCCTGAGTGCAGAGCCAGGAGTAACCCCTGTGTATTGCCAGGTGTGACCCAAAAAGCAAAAAAAAAAAAAAAAAAAATAAAGACAGGACTTGAGTCTTCAGTTTTCATCATAGCATTGTATGACCCTGCCTCTAGTCTATCTCATTCTCACCTTCGATATATCACAATATGGCATTAATACACACCCTGCAGACTGTTAGGCTTTGGTAAATAGTTCCACCTGTGTGGGGTGGTGAGCCTGAGACAGCATGTACCAGTTCTTGGTGGTGTGTTGTGTGCATCTCTTCCCAGGTTTGGCTTCAGTGACTACACACCAGTAGCCTGAAATTAGCTACTCGGAGAGTACACAAGCATTCCACCAGCACCCCACAACTTGACTGCTAAAAAATTTGCTCTTACACATAGAATCATAGTCAATAGCTCTGAATCAACTTCCCAATCATTCCCCTTTCAGAATGTGGAAGATTCCTGCAAAGGGGATACTGATAATAAAGGATGTAATAACGTGTCAGCTGTGTCATTTAATCTTCAGAACAACCCCACAGACTAGGCTTTAATATATACCATGTCTTACAGATGAGAAAATAGAGGCTTAGAATAACTAGACCATTAAGTTTCCAGCCCTAAGTCACACAACAAAGAAGTGGAAGGGCCAGGGTCTGAATGAAGACAGCCTGATGCCTGAGGCCATCCCCTGAGTTGTAGTGTGGTTCAATAATATTCCTCGAATTTGAGCCCTAAGTCCCAACAAGTGATCACTCTGAAGCCCCAGTCTTCCAGGTGCCTCCATTCATTGTCACAAGCCCAGTTGGATCCACATATTCCGAATGCCCACTCTGCACCTGGGGGCTGGGAGTTCCTTCTTGGCCTTGAACCATTTGGTTCCAATCGCGCATGAGATTCTCCACTCTTCTAGTCTTCCGCACTTCTTTTTTGCTAGCTCTTCTTTCCTGTGTGAGCCTCCCCAGGATCCTAGAGTCTCTCTTTGTCTCAGCAGTGACCCTTCCATCACTTCAACCATCCCTTCTTTCCTTCCCAATTTCTCCCCTGGTTACTTAGTCCAAGAGAAGTGAACTGTTGCTTTCACAAAAGACCCCCAGAGAAACTATTGATTAAGGAAGAGAACCCTCTTGACATGTCTTAGCACCATGTCAGAGGGAGGAATAAGTAAACGTTGGTAAATAGTTTCACTATTTTTAGGGTTTTCAGGTCTGGACAGGGTGGTAGAAGGCAGGACTGGCCTGGCAAGGGAAGGCTGGGTCAGAAAAGAGTGAAGCTGTGGACTGCCGGGCATCCACTCGGATGAGGAACTTGGTAAGAAAATCATTAGTCTTCATAAATAAGCCATTATGTTGGCTCAGGGGCTCATCTTCCTGAGGGGAGTGTTTCCTGGAGTGATGAGCTGAATCACTTTCGTCTGTTCCCAGCCAGGGACAGCACAGCATGGAGAGAAGAGAAATGCCTATTCCCAGTGTTGTGTATCAGAGATAAGGGAACGCCCGGTGTTTCCAGTTCTGGGGAGGAAAAGGGCCTTTTGGCAGGAATTATGATGCCTCTGCCAACAGGGAGGAGACCGAATTGTTTCTCTATGACCAGTTAACTCTCGTCATCCCTCAAGGCAGAAGCCCGAGACAGGTATCTTTGTTAGGACAATCACAGTGACAACACGAGGCTCATACTCAGGGGGCCTCTCTCCCACAATGCACTGGTCTTTCTGGACAGATCTGTTCTGTACCTTTTCTAGGTGTATTTTCTGGGTTTAGAAACCGTTTCCTTTGGTTACAGACTGATAAAACGTAATCCCACCAGCAATACAGATGAGCACTATTGCTTCCCTCGTGTCTGCAGCCAATTTCCTAAAGCTCCTTTGCCAGCCTGGCTCAGGTGAGCCTGGAAGGTAAACATGATGTGATGAGAGAGCCAGGGGCACAATTTCCTGTGGCCTTTTGGTTCTGTTCATCATCATCTCCTCATTAACTGGCCTATGATTTTATCAATGCCAAGGAACATTAGCCACTTAGGCGCTGTTTTAAAGTGAGAAATAATAACTGGTAATATTGCATTTAAGGTTATCATTAACTTGAGCTAAATTACAATGAGACATATCCAGAAATAAATGGAAGACTTGGAGGAATAACGACCTAATTTATTACAATTCCACATAAGCACAATGAGCCCGGGACAGGCTTATCACTGACAGGCCCTTGCAAAGGTCCTACTGCACATCACTGCATCCAACAAAGGCGGCTTGGATGTGGCAGCTATGCTTCATGTTATCTCTGTCACTAAGGCAGTGGCTGAGTCACATTAATCATGATACTTTATTACTTGTTCCATTTAAAGAGGAAAAACTCATTGTGTAAGAGAACCAAACACTGACTGCTTTATCATAATTAAGAACACATGAAACAACATAAAATTTCTTGGGGGAACATATGTTATTGTATCAGGAGAAGATTCCAGATGGTTATGTCCTAGGTAGAAAAGAGAGTTTTATTTTTTGAAAGGAACCATTTTGTGGTATCTGTGCTTGTTTTTGCTGTATCTCTGTCCCTATAGGAACTGACCTAGTTACTTCTCAGTGTGACATTTCTTCCCTGCCTTGACACACAAACATTTAACTGTAATAACAAGAAGCCCCCAGCTTCCTCCATTCTAAAGTAAACAGTAATGCGTATACAAACAAAGGAAAAGTTCGGGGTCTTTTTGGTTTCTAGCTGAGCTTTTTGGCTGAAAGAAATGGCAATGTATTCAACAAAGCTTTATATTTTAAGGAGTGGCTATTTAGTTCTTGTTGAGTAATATTTTGGTGCCATCTCTCTTTCTTCAGTTCATTGGATGACCATTAGTCCCTGAGGATGGGATGAAGGCATGCATCTCATCATACGGTCACTCTGAAATTGTTCTGAAAAAAGTGTTTGAAAAGTGAGGTTTACATTCTCAGCCATGTAAGGTGGTTGGGTATCCTCCACCCGGATACATTTCTTCTTCCCACACAGATGGAAAGATGAAAGTCTGAGGTAGCCACCTCAAACTTGCAAGTCACTCACGGGGTTCTAAATCTTTATTATTCAGGTACCCGTCCCGTCTCCCGTCCCCTGTCCCATTCCGTCTCCCGTCCCATTCTGTCCCGCCTCCCATCCCGTCCCATCTCCCATCCCGTTCCGTCCTATCCCGTCCCATTCCGTCCCGTCCCGTCCCGACCTGACCCTGGTTAGGATATGAATGATTCCGAAGCATAATAGAAAATGAGGCAAAGACTATGATTGCATCAGATCTAAGAAATTCTGCACACACTGTAAATTTCAACGTTCTCCTGCCCCCACCTTGATCACAGCTACTACTGAGAAAAGTTTGCACCTATTTGTTTTAGAAACAAATCCTGACTTCTGCTGACTTGATCAAGTCACGAGGGATATGGTGAAAGAGCTTCTCCATAGTTAGGAATCACCATTTCTCATTTTGCAGGGAGCATGGAAATGAAAACAATCTAGTGATATGACCAGTAGAAGGCTATACAGGAGACAGGAGAGGCTTGCAAACAATTATTAAAAAACTTTTAAAGTGTGTGTTTTGACTAAGGTTATAAATAAAAGCATTGAAAGAAGATGCTGGAAGTGATACACATGGACAAATACAGAAAAAATATGCCAACATGTGATAAATCATTTAACCTCAATTCACTACAATGTGATAAAATAGACATATTGCTTGACATACAGATAGAAATGCATCATTGAGATGAACAAAGAACATAAGTGTTTTAGTTATAGCAGCCCCCAGTGTATCTGAAATGACTAAAGTTATCAGGGTCTTTATTTACTGTTAATATAGATTTTCACAGCATTGCTATATGCAGAATTTCCCAACTTATTTATCACAACTTCCCTTTTACACACACACACACACACACACACACACACACACACACGCACGCACGCACACACCCCAACTAAACAAGCTATATGCACTTTTTTTTTTTGAGGAGAAGGGTTTTTGGCCCACACCCTATGTTTCTCAAAGCTTACTTCTGGCTCTGTGCTCAAGGATCACTCCTGGCATCTTAGAGGATCATACGCTGTGTAAGAATTGGCCTGGTGTTGGTTGTACATAAGCAAAACACCTATTTTGTTAACATCCTTCTACTGATATTCCAGAAGTTGCAAAATATCTTGGACTGACTCTTCATCTTCTCACTGAAGCCCTGTCTCTTCCTTCAGAGAGGTCTTGAACTGATAGAAAATTGAGTCCTCTTCTGGATTTTTTCCCCTCTGCTCTGACCTCATTTCTTCAACCTCATTTCTTCTATCTGATTCACCATTATTTTCGCCCAGTAGTCATCTCAAAAAAAAAAAAAAAACAGGAAAAAGAAGGAACAGCTCATCTCAGTTTATGAAGAAGAGATCTTATTATCGATATGTCCACATCACTTTTCAAAATAAAAATGGCTTCATACTAAACCTTCCCAAGAATGAGCATCTAGTTGAAGATATAAGCAGGAGAGAAATCGTCCTTTGGGGCCAGAGAAATGGAAAGAATGAGGAAAATCTGGTGATTTGGGCCATAGAACTGGGAAAGGACTCAGGATTTTTGCTCTGTTTGGGACTAAGAGGGTCATTTAAAATGAAAATGAGACACAAATCACATGGAGACTGTCACCCTTGTCTTGGTTTATTTTCACAAACAATTTAAGAAAGGGCCAGATTCCAACACCAAATATGTAATCCAATAGTGGATCATCATTAAGGTCACTTTAGCTCCCTTGGTGGCCTCTTGCTGCATCAGCAGAGTAAGGAAAAAAATGGCCATTTCAGAGGGATATTTGGGGTTCGAGGAGCACATCAGAAGGTCTACGAAAATGTCAGTCTTGTAATTTCCTTCCATAATTCAAACAAAACTCTCCAGTCATCACTTGGAGCTTGTGCACTGTCACGCATTTTTATTTCATTCAGATTGTTCTTAGATTAGCTACTATGGTGGAAGTTCCACTATTGGCTGAACTGAACTTTGAAACTCTGCGCTTTCCACACACAGTCTCAGAGATATTATGGTTACTACATCAAGATGCTTAGATAAATGGGCATCATCTTGGGTCCTGACACTTCGGCATTTTTTGTATATAGTGGAAATATTACCGTTTCAGAAGTAGCAAAGCTGACATTGATTCTATGGCATAGATCTGATAATGCATAATATTATCACCTTCTCCTCTCAGCAGTACTTACAACACTTTACAGTGCTCTCCTTAGAGTAGCTTGTGATGTGCCTTATAGATTAATTTGCATTTGTAGGAGGGAGCTGACTTTTTTTCTTTCTCATTAGTGTCAGTCACTTCTTTAATCACACAGATACTTTTTAAGACCCTATAAACTTTCTTCAAGCCCTACTATACATTTCTATTTGCTATCTGAGCAGGGAGGTCTGTAAAACACAGTAATATTTGTATGTTATTATAGTTCATTATTTTCCACCCCACAATTTTTTTTTATTCCTTGTTAGATGACATGTTTGGAGATTGATCCAACTCCCTTTTTTTGCGTGGAGTTGGTGGCTTAGTGTTCATTTGTTCATTTGGATATTGGATAGCAAGGGGATGGATGGTTATGGTACATCAGATAGGTGTTAAGGGACCCACTTTATACACTGATTTTTTGGGGGGGAATGAAGAGATGGGTTAACTAGGTATATAAAAGAATGAAAAAACTTGTCAAGAATTCAAATTTTTCAGTTCTCAGAAAGACCAGCTCTTTGAGGTAATGTCTTTAAGGGAGACCTCATCTTGGTAGAGAAAGATGGGAAATCGAGCCCATCCTGACATAGGAATGGAAACTTCAGCCTATAGCAAGCAACTTAATAAATGGATGCCCCTAGAGGCCAACTCAGAGGCTTTTTAGCAGTTCATTAATGTTCCTTCTCCTGTGATGACGTGGTTTGTGCTATCCTCCTTGCGTGGCCTCATACACGTCCTGCTCTTCTCATACTCATCAGAGGACTAGGTAGATCTCAAATTTAGATCTCTCCCTGTGTGTGTCTCTGTCTCTCTCTGTGTGTGTCTCTAACTCTGTCAGTCTCTGTCTCTCTCACACACACACATTCTGAGTGGTACTGAGGAGGTCCAGGAGTTCCTTCTGACAAACAGCCAACAGGGTTGGTGGTTCATGACAGGGGTTCAAAGATTTGGTGCCTCTTGTGCCCCATTGTTCTGGGAATTAGCTCAGTCACCCCTTCATTGGTGCTCAGGATTCCTCCAGGACCACACCCAGCAGTGCTCAGGGGATCCTGTGACTCAGAGGATCAAACCAAGGACAACTGCATGCAAAACAAGCACCTTAACCCTGAACTTTCTTTCTGGCCCTCAGTTATCTCTTTGAGAGAGATAAGTTTCGGTTCCGGTGATGGAACCCCAGCTAAGAGCTTTGCTATGGTATTGCTAAATTTTCTAGAAATGTCACTGATACACAGTGATAAATGGAAGTACCTTAGAGGCTTATTGGGGCTTGTTCTTCAAGCCCATGTTCTTCCCTGCTTACTTTCCTGTAAAAAACTAGAACACGCCGACGGGCGTGTGCACTCGCAGGCTCTCCGAACGGCTCTGTCTCACCGCCTGGCTTCGGTGCTCTAGAACTGCTGTGTATGGACTGGATTGGGACGACCATTGGCCAAGGACAGGCGAAGGAAGAACGAGGACCAAGCTGATTGCTGATTAGTTACTGTTTATTCAATCTTCCATCTTTCTCATCTCCCGCATTCCCAGCTCCGTCCTCTCTCTGGATCTCCTCCAGCCTGGATCCTCTTCACTAGTCTCACCCCTACTTGTCTCTCCCATCTTGCCCTCTAGGCTACACACAGCCAGGTAGCAAAATCAACATAAGAAAGCCCTTCCTGAGGGAAACCAGGTTCAAAGGGAACACTACCTAAGGGCATTCCAAAACCCTTCCTGACTCTTAAGGTGTTTTTCTCCTTTCCTTAGTCCAAACACTTATTAACATCTTAATACTAGTTTGTTTTGGATGGACATAGCAAGAGATACATTGAGGCTTGCAAGGCAGCTCTCCTGGCAACATCTTGTCACAGACTCAGACTACAGCACTCAGGCCAGATTAATCATTCCTCACCCTAGCAGGGTCCGAATCTAGTTATCACTGTTTGGATCATGACAGCATTTGTCCATGACCAAGCTCTTAACTTATAATTAAGCATTAGGCACTTTGGCCAGACCCACCTCTATGTCAGGGTAGCACACAACTCACCACTTGCCCTGGGTCCGTCTCGTTCTCGTCCTCGTCAGGACCCTGCTTTTGGGGGTGCTAGGAAGTAAGGGCAGCTGAGGCTTAGGTCCAGAGAACAGATGCCCAGGAGTAAAATATCATGTAGAGTCAAATGACTCCCAGGTTACAAAAGCATGGCATTTGCTAAGTCTTCCTGTGTCCATACAGAAAAGACATAGCTCTGAATAAACTATGCAAAGGACTCAAGGAAAAGAGAAAAACAATATTTACAAGTCAACAGAACACTAAGAAAGAAGCTACAAATAAACACAGAGGAATGGAGCACTGTGATGGGAGTAACCCAATAAACCTAAACTACCTGAGGCTATGTTATCCTACACTTTCCTGTCTTTGTTTCTTCTCTTACCTACTTCCACTCTGGAGAAGCCTGTGTTCACTCTTCAACACACCCTTCTCCCTTCCTCTCCTCTCACATCTTTCTAAATTAGTTTCAATTAAAAACAACTTTGCTTCACCAAAAATAAATACATTAAATTTTAAAAATTAAAAATAAAGGCTGATCAGTATCACTGGGGTAACCTTCTCCTGTTTCTTCTTTGCTAAATCAGAAACAGAGCAACTGCTTTCATCCATTGATCCTTACCATCTGAAAACAGAATGTGGATGAATGATAATTATTTGACCTTCCTAGGTGAAAGTCACCTTGGAATGATTGAGGTGGCAGCAAAGTAGGTGAAACCTTATTTAATAATGGCACTTTAGCTCCTGACTCTGAATATTGAGATCCCTATCCAGATGGGATCCAAGGTGCGTATGAGGATGCTCAAGCCTTAGAATTCATGAGGTGAAATAAAATATTCTTGAGAAAAACTCAGTCTTTTCCCAGCATCTTTGAAGGCAGAATTGGGAAGGTCAAGAACACAGCTGTTAAATTATGAAGATATTTTGACTTTGTAGCACTGTCTGTAGCACTGTCATCCCGTTGTTCAGATTTCCTGGAGCAGGCACCAGTAACATCTCCATTGTGAGACTTGTTGTTACTGTTTTTGGCATATGAATACGGAACTGGTAGCTTGCCAGGCTCTGCCGTGTGGGCAGAATACTCTCGGGAGCTTGCTGGACTCCCCAAGAGGATGGAGGAATCAAAACCAGGTCAGCCGCGTGCAAAGCAAACGCCCTACCCTCTATGCTATTGCTCCAGCGATAGACATAGACTTGGTATTTTTACTTTAGCAATAATAAATATTTGAAGGCTTGATCAACAGTGCTATATCAATACCTCTTGTATTTGGTGAATGAGATGCCCAAATGTTTTTGAGTTCTCGGAAGCGTTTTAGCATTTGCTACCCATTTGCTTCCTATCTTATTATAACATCTATAAAACTCTAGCGTAACACTTCCTATGCTCTGGTGTTATGCTTGAACATATTGTAGGTGGTTTGATAATTATATCAGAAGAGCTTAGGTGAGTTTATTGATATTCTCTCAGGAGGGAATAGAGACTTTATTGAAGCATAACATCATGAATTTCTCTTGGATTGTGCCAGGCGAGTTTTGCATTTTGAAATTGGATTGGAGAGTCTCTCGAAATGCTTCACTATAGTAGCAACCCCGAAAGTCTCCAGAATAAGAATGCCTAATGGGATGGGACAGATGATCCTGGTATAATTTAGTTAATAATGATATAATAAGGTAGACATGTGTCCTTTGTATTTAACAAATCCCATTACAAAACACACAAAGGAAGTAGTCAACCTAGAATATGCAAATTCTGAATAAATCTGACGCCTGGCTTCTAAACATTAGGAAACTTGTCAAACTTACTGGTTCTCAGAGCATGGCAGTTCTCAGATTTATGACTCCTGAAAACCCAACATAACAGTAATCAATTTGTAATTGTATTTTTTCATCCCAGTAGGTTGTAATAGAGAGAGTGGATGGAATATTAATTAACTCCTTGGAGTAAATATGAAGAAAGTCAGTGAAAGCGTTTGGGATATGAAAATATTTCCTTTTTATTGATTTTCAAAAGAAGGAAGGAGTTTGTTATAATATAAGTACTGCTTGTCTTAGGCCCATATAGATGTTTTCTTAGTATCACAACCTCAAGCATTAGCTCTTTCCTTGTGAAGATTTGAGTTGCTCTCACTAAATTGTAGCATCCTGTTGTGAGGATTCACTCATACCGCCATAGAGGCTCCAGTCATTTTAGATGCCTTGTAATGTGTCTATTTTAGATACATTGCAATGTATCTATTAAACTAAGAGGAATATCCATTTATTAAACAAGCCAAAACAGTACATATGATTTTTACTACTTAATAATTGCAGTTACTTAATAATGGAACGTGTGTAAGTAACTTCAAAGTGATAGGGGAATACACGCTCTCTTATCCTGTTTCACATTTTAGCAATTGCTATATAGATCTAGCTTCCCAAGGATCATGGCATTAAAAGAAATATAACAGAATGAGCTAGTGTTGAAAATGTAAACTACTTTGAGTTAGCACTTGGAAAAATATCCAACAAATATCAAATGCCGCTCTTATTCTCCTTAGAATATCCAGTGTTGCAGCCTGAGAGATAGTTAGCAGAAGGTAAGGCACTTCACCTTGCATGCGGCTGAGTCTGCTCCCAGTTTGATTCTTGGCACCACCCCTGAGTGCTACCAGGAGTAGCCTCTGAGCACGGAGCCACAAGTAGCCCCTGAACTCTGTCACATGTAGCCCCAAGCCCCACTATAATAAACCATGGAAATTACTAGTGATATATACTTTTTGATGCAAATGCCTTGTGAAAAATCCCTCCAAGTTAATTTATATAATTCTTTTATTCAAATGACTGCATAACATCACACTGTAGGAGAACCATGATTTAGTCATTTCTCACTTTCATGGAGATTCATAGAGCTTACAGTTTCTCAGATATGAAAACATTGTTATTCTTCATATGTTCTCACAAAACTATGAGTTTGTTTCTCAAAGACTTCTTCTCAAGTTTGGAGTTCCTGCACTGAAGGGCATAGTCATGTTAATTTTTTATTTTAAATAAGTGCTGCTAAATAGCTTCACCAGATAAAAAAATTTTCACATTCTCACAACAACAAATATAAAAGGTTCTTTGATGTCTTATCTCCAGTAGACTAGGTCTTGCCATTCTTGAATTTTAATGAGTCTGATGGGAATCATAATATCTTTTTGAAATTCTGATTAATATCTACATTGAACTATAGTAATTTTAAGCATTTTCAAGTATGTGGTCCATTTGGATTTTCACTTCTGGAATTGCCTTTGCCTTTTCATTTTTTGATTTGACTTTCTTTTTTTTTAACTGAATTTTGTCCATCACTATACACTCTGTTTGACTTTCTTTTAATTGTTGTTGTTTTATTTTGAGGCCATAGTTGGTGACGCTCAGAACTTATTCCTGATTCTGTGCTTACAGTTCACTTCTGACAGCGTTTGGAAGACCATATGTGGTACTGGGGATAGAATCTGGGTTGACCATGTGCAAAGCAAGAATTTTACCCATTGTACTATCTCTCTGACCCCAAGTTTGATTTTCTTAATAGTTTGCACCATTGCTCACTACTGGCATTAACCTTTTGTCATCTGTCTTCCTTACGAATCTGACTTTTTTTCACTGACTGTAATTTTTTTCTCATATAAATTTTTTATAGACCCTTAGCTTCTAGGTCTAGTTGAGGATAATTTCTTCCCCCTAAATTGGACATGCACAATTACAGAGGAGTTAAAATACTTTTATTGTTCCACTTTTTATTGTAATTAAGAATTTAGGAGCTGGAGAGAGAGCAAAGTGGGTAGGGTTCTTGCCTTACATGTGGTTGGCCCAGGTTTGATCCCCAGCACCTCATATGGTTGGTTCCCTGAGCTTGCCAAAAGTGATCCCGGAGTACCTCTGAATGTGACCTACCCCAGAAAGAGAAAGATAATTTAATATCTGAGACATACTTTTTCAGATTTTAGTATTGAGCAAATTAAAGTATAATCTTACATTCATATCTTTAGATAATTGTGGACTTATTTCATAAGAGTTTTCTTGTCACAGAAATGGACTTTCATTATAATTTTTTAAATGCTGTGAAATCTTTGTGAAATTCCTATTCTGTTATATTGACCTATTTGCTTATTATCATGCCAAGAATGTGTTATTTAATCATTATTAGCTTTGTAATAGTCTCTGGATGTTGGCCATTGATGGGATTACACAGTGCCAGGGCAGTTTCTGGGTATGACTGCCTGCCTAACTACTGGAAAATGGGGAATCTGGGTGTAATCCCCAGTCCAGATCTGAGCAGCCTTCGAGATCTCGGCCCGGGTCCTGAACACCTGGTTCCTCTGCCAATTCTTTCATGCATGAGGCTCGTCCAAACATGTGAAGAGTGGCCTTGAGCATGGCTGTGGCTGGGTATTAAAGTGATACAACTTTGTAATATGCTCTGATATCTGGTAAAGGAAATAATCTGGTTAAGGAAACTACTTTCTTGCTGGTATTTTGTTTTTGTATTTGCAGGGGCTAGACTCAGGCAGTTATTTAATATAAACTTTATAATCATTTTGTCAATTTCCCCAAAGTCTATTGAGATTTTTTTATTAGACGTTCACTAGATTTCTTTACTAATTTGGGGGAAATTTCATATATTATTGAGAGGACTGGCTCTCCATCCTAGAATGGGATTAGAGGCCATTTTGTGAGTTTGGGCAGTAACAAGGCAAAAGATCTTTTCATTCTTACTAGGCTATTAGAGGAACCTGTTGTAGAGTCAGCACTTTAACTGCTCCCAGTAAAATGAGATTATCCCTGACATAGTGACAGTATAGAACAGGTAGGGAGTCAGATGTTCCGATTCTGTTCAATAATCACAGGATTTCTTTGACTGTGAGTGTAGAGTTGGAGATCAAATAGGAAACTTGCAAATAGAATAGACTTTTCTTCTCGTAAATCCTACCTTATGTTTGATAGTTCAAAAAATGATTATTACTCTGAGGATATGATTGAAAAAGAGCAAAGAGAGGATATAGTTAAGGCAATTTTATTATAAACAGGGAGTGCAAAGGCACATAAAATAGGTTTCTAGTATGTTATCTGGTAAAATGAAAAAATAATACCAGTAAATTGTGAGAATATATATATATATATGCATTTACTTCTGTCAATAAGGCAAAATAATTACTTTATCAAACATACACATACACAAAATACTCTCTACAATGAACCTAAAACAAAGCAGATACTTTGATTAGTCCTAAAATTATAAATAAAATTGAATTTGTAATTTAAAACAATGTTAAGGGCTAAAGAGATGGTACAGGTGCTTGCCCTTCTTGAGGCTTTAGGTGCTTGCCTTGCATGCAGTCAGTCCTTTCTGATCTCTAGCAGCCCATGGACCATGGTACCTGGAACATGGCTGGAGGCAACTCTAAAGCAAAGAGTCAGAAGTAGCCCTGAGCACTGCTGGTGTGACCAAAATTCCCCCCACTCCCTCCAAAATAGTCATAACATAAAACGAAAAAAGGACTTCTCCAGATGCAAGTGGTTTCACTGGAGGATCCTATGAAATACTTTTAGAAAGAATTAACCCCTACAAATGATGCTGAAAAAGCTGGGAACCATAAAAAAATAATTTTTACTTATATTTCACACCTTATGACAAAAACAAAAGCAGTCACTAAAAGGAAATATTGGCAACTCAAACTTCCTTAAAAACTCTAGGTGATAGTGGATGAAGTTCAAGTGGTAGAAAACATGTCATAGATGTATGCTATCTTTAGTTCAGTCCCTGGCACTGTTTCCTGCACCCTCAAACACCAAGAATCTAGCACTGCCAACTGTGGCCTCTGGAAAAGAAAAAAAAAGAAAACAGCAAAATTATGTCTGGAGTCCCTTTTAAGAAAACAAGGAGACAAGCTATAGACTACAATAAAGTACTTGCAGATGATATAGCCCACAGAGGGCTAGCCTGCTGGCTCTTTTTAAAATCTCAAAACTCAACAGTAAAAGCAATCTACTTGCAAAATGGCTAAGGACAAGGTGACATTTCACCTTAGAGGTCATACACAACCAATAAGCACATGATCGGATAATAATAAATACTAGGGCAGTGCAAATACTATATACTGATATATATAGCACTATAGCAGTGTTGTCTCATTGTTCATTGATTTGCTAGAGCGGATACCAGTAAGGTCTCCATTGTGAGACTTGTTGTTACTGTTTTTAGCATATTGAATATGCTATGGGGAGCTTGCCATGCTCTGCTGTGTGGGTGGGATACTCTTGGTAGCTTTCTGGGCTCTCTAAGAGGGAAAAAGGAATCAAACCCAGGTCATCCAAGTGCAAGGCAAACGCCCTACCCGCTGTGCTATTGCTCCAGCCCATAGTGATATATAGTATCACTATATGGTATCAGAAATAATCAACTAACATAAAGAATAATCAAAACAAATGTTGGGGGTTTGGAGAAATTAGATTATTCATATATTTCTAATAGAATATTAAGTAGTAGAAACATCATGGAAAATAGTTTTTCAGTTTCTTTCTAAATTAATATGCAAGTATCATCCAACCTAGTAATTGCACTCCTGGGCTTTTGTCCCAGAGAAATGAGGATTTACATTCACATAAAAACCTGTATGCAAATGTTTATAACAGTTTTATCTGTAATAACCCCAAACTGAAAACAACCCAGATGTCCTTTATAGTGAATCCATCCATAGCTGGAATTCTGCTTAGCACTATGGAGAGCAAGCTATTGGTATCTATAATGAGCTGATAACTCTCCAGAGATTTATCACTGTATCACTATTATCCAATTGTTAATTGATTTGCTCAAACAGATGCCAGCAACATCTCCATTCATCCTATCCCTGAGATTTTAGCAGCCTCTCTTTATTCGTCCTTCCCAACGGTGCTGCGTTGGAGGCTCTTTCAGGGTCAGGGGAATGAGACCTATCATTGTTACTGTTTTTGGCATATCAAATACGCCACAGGGAGCCTGCCAGGCTTTGCCTTGTGGGCAGGATACTCTAGGTAGCTTGATGGGTTCTCCGAGAGGGAGAACTAGACAGTAAGAGGTCCTGCAGCCACAAATGCAGCCACGCACACTTCTGGGAGCTTTGTTTTATTATCTCTGGATCTTGGCCGTTGATGAGATTACACAGTGCCGGGAAGCAGTTTGTGTATGTGACTGCCTAGCTACTGGAAAAAGGGGATCTGGGTGGAAGAGGCCCAGTCCCAATCAGAGCAGGCTTGGAGATCTCAGCCCTGGGTCCTGCACACCTGGAGGCCTCTGCCCGTTCCTTCATGCGCTGAGGCTTGTCCAAGTGTGTGGAGAGTGGCCTTGAGCATGGCTGTGGTTGGGTTCCAGAAGTCTTTGGCTGCAGAGGCTCTGCTCGGGGTGGGGAGGGAAACTCAACCACCCCCCTCTGAGGGGCCCCAGTGAAGACAGCCAGGCGCAGGGGCAGGAGATTCTGCCATTTATACTGCATGTAATAAAAGGCAGTCCCACAAACATAACACTATATGAGTAGAGTAAGAGAACTTTCTTGAGTAGACAAAATTATAGAAAAGTAGAACAAATTAGTGGATGCCAACAGTTAAGAAGGGATGGGGTGGGTGAGGTAGATATGGATATGCAAGAGATCCTTGTAGTGGAGGAAAATTTCTTATCTGTTTTAATATTCTGGTTATGATATTGTACTATAATTTTGTAAGCTGCTACCATTAGGAAATACAGGTTATATAGTACAAAGAATTTCTTTGTATCATTTCTTCTAATTGCATGTGAGTCTACAATTAAGTCAAAGTAAAAAATCTTAACTTTAAATGAACTTACAAGATTTTTTTTAAAAATTGAAAGAGTGATAATTCAGCAGGTAAGGCACTTGCCTTGCATACGGCTGACATGCGTTCTATCCCTGCACCCGATATGGTCCCCCAAGTCCCACCAAGAGTGATCTCTGAGTGCAGAGCCAGTAGTAAGCCCTGGGTGCAGCCATGTGTGGCCCCAAAACAAACAAAAAAATTTGCATCACTTCTATATTTCTCTTATTTCCGTCTCTGTGTACTTACTGTAAAAGAAAAGCCAATAACTTAAATTTTTTCCATATCTAATATTTATTGAATCACTGTGAGATACATAGTTATAAAGTTGTTCATTTTGTAAACTTTATTTTAGTTTTATAATGTTGTTCACAACAGTTCATTACAGATAATATTCAAACACCAATCCTACCACCTTGTACCTTCCTACCACCATAAGAGAGAAAGTGTGTGAAGATTGTTGTATTTCATCCTGGAGCCATTTAGGCCCTTGTATAAGAGATTATTACAAGTATGTATGTTAAACCCAAACAAATGTGTGATACTTTTGGTACATCAGTGGGCTAGATTATAAGAGGTTTGATGTTGCATTTGTGGCCGCAGTCTCCAGGAAATACTGTGTCGCTCTCTTCCAGGAGCTTTATATTATAGTCTCTGGATCTTGGTCGTTGATGAGATTATATGGCGCTGGAGGCAGTTTGTGGGTGTGGCTGCCAAGCTACTGGAAAACTGGGGAGCTGTGGGGAGGAGGCCCAGTTTCATTATGAGCGAGCTTAGAGATCTCAGTCATGGGTTCCGCATACCTGGGTTTTTCTGCTTATTCCCTAATAGGTGAGGCTCTTCCAAGCCTAGGGAGAGCGGCCTTGAACATGGCTGCACGGCCAGGTTCTAGAGGTTTTGGCTGCTGGAGTTCTGCTGGGTTGAGGATGGAAACTCAACCCACCCTCCTCCAAGTTGCCCCAGTGAATACAGTCTGGTGCAGGGTCAGGACCAAAAATTGTTCATTTTTAAGTTTCAGTCATACTGTGTATCAACACCCATCCTTCATCAGTATACATTTCCTACCACCAATGTCCCCAGTTTCCTTCTCTCCCCCCAAACCCTGCCCCCCACCTCTATAGCAAGCACTGTCTCTTTCTTTCTCTCTCTCTCTTTCTCTCTCTCTCTTCTTGCACCTTCTCTCTTTCCTTTTGGGCATTATGGTTTACATCTGTTTCTAATTTCTATGTTTTAATTCCAGATACCTCACTGAATTATTTTATCATACTGACAGATTTTATTGAGACTTTGTAGATATGCAATCATATAATGATATTAGCAGAAAATAAGGCCATTAAAACCTTATTTTTCAGTGTACTTCCCAGTTGTTTAATTTCCTCAGATTTGTTCAAAGCATTTTATACAAGATTAAATAAAAGTAATGAATATTCTTATCTAATTACTGCTTGTAATGTAAATGGTATTATTATAACATCTATTCTATTTAGACTTTATTTGCTTCTAGTTATTTAAATAGTTCTCATTTTTTGTTTTGTATTTTTTTTCAATGCTGATTTCAGCCTATATGGATATGATCATGTGATCACTAGAGTCCGCAGGTTTCCCCTCACCCTCCCTACTCTACCTATTTTAACTCCCACCCAGCTTGCCTTCTTGACAGGCACATTTTGAGTTTTGTTACAGTAAACTGAATTTCCTTCTTTCAGTGTTGTGGATGCCTCTCCATCACCAATGTATCTGGGGCCCTTGGTCCTTGCACCTTGTTATTTCTTATCCACTTCTTTCTACCTGCCTCAATTTCTTCCCCAGTATGTCCTTCTCCTCCCTTTATGCTGGAGTTAAGGGTGATTGAATCATCCCCATTTCATACCTTGTATTCCCTTGTCCAGTTATTCTATTTGCCACACTTAAGTGAGGTCATCCTATATTTGTTCTTCTTCTGGGTTCCTTAACATATTAAGTTCCATCCAGTTTCAGTGAATTGCATGATTTCATTGTTCCTTGCATCTGCGTACTATTCCATTGTGTGTATATATAGCACGTCTTCATAATCCACTTACTTGTCACTGTACACCTAGGTTGATTTCATCTCTTAGCTACTGTACTCAGTGCTGCAATTAATAATGTAATGGATAATAGTGCACACGTGTTTTTTTTTACCAAACATACTCCTAACACAGGATTGACACTCTCTCTTTCCAGCATGCCATGTGCCATATCGACAAGTGCCCTTCTCATATGGCACTTCACATGGTAGAATAGGCCACACCTGATAGTGCCTGGGTTTACTTCTGGCTTTTCAATCTTTAGATTGAATGATTTCGTAACCTAAGGAAGAAATATCAGAGGTGGAATTGCTGGGTCATATGGCAGTTCAATTGTTAGTTTACTGAGAAATCTACAAATTGTTTTCCATGGGGTTGAAACATACAACATACCTACTAGCATAGATAAAAGTTCTCTTTTTACCACACCAACACAGATTGTTCCCAATATTTTTTTTTTGTTCCCAATATCTTTGATATATACCATTCTCACTGGTGTGAGAAAATATCTCACTATTGTATTGATTTGGAGTTCCCTAATTATAAGTGATGTGAGCATTTTTTTTCATATGCCTACTGGCCATCTGTCTATCTTCCTCAGAGAAGTGCCTATGCATTTTCTCTCCCCAATTTTTGATGGGGTTTTCAGATGTTTGTGGTTGTTGTTCTTTGGGAGTACTCCATATGCACTGGACATCAACTCTTTCTATGATAGATTGATGTATTACTATATTCTCACATTCAGTTAGTTGTTTTTTAATGTTAGCCATGTAGAAACTTTTTTATTTTATGTAGTTCCATTTGTTTGCTTTTCTATATTTTTCTATTATTCTATTTTTTAACAGTTCCAGGGACCAAACCCAGGACCTCATGCAAGGTACATAATTTATGCTTGTTTGATGAAATTAATTGAGTAAACTGTCAAGAACATTTTCCCCATGTTCTTGACCAATTAAAGTAACATCCTAATTGTCTGTTTTAAAAAAGGTTGGTTATCTCAACTGTGAGCCCATCTGGTCCTAGCACCTTTCTCACAGCAAATCTCTAACCAGTTTTACAAGTTCCTCTACAGTCGTTTGACCTATGTTACTCACTTCGTAAGGTTTTAGTCATTTCTATTTTGCTTTCAAAAACATGTTCAGGGGATCAGAGAGGTAACACAGCTAACAGTTGTATTTGGACAGCCCAGGTTCAATCCCCCACAGCATGTATGACTCCCAAGCTCTGTCAGGAAGTATCCTTGAGTGCAGAGACAAGAGCAAGGCCTCAGCACTGCTGGTATGGCCTGAAAACAAAATAATACAAGTAAATAAATCAGGAAAAGTGATCTCCTTTTGAGAAATATTCCATAATATTTTTTAAAATCTTTTATGTCTCTGTGATTACTCTTTAATCTATAATCAGACTGCTAAGAGTTGGACATTTTTATTTTAAATTATTGTTCAAGGGACCACTTTCCATACGTATTTATTCTTCCTACTTGTCCTTCTTTGTCTTCTATTATGCTGCTGTAAACATTTATTTTAATCAATTTATCCCCATGGGTTCTTCTGATTTAATATTTTCTTAGTTTCTTAAATAAGTATCAAGGCTGGAAAAATAGTACAAAAATAGTACAATAAGGCACTTACCTTGTATATGGATAATCCTGTTCTAATCCCTGGCACCTCAGATGCTCTCCTAATCACCATCTGGAGTGATCCCTGAGCACGGAACTAGAGTAAGCCCAGAGCACTACGTGATGTGGCCCCGACAAAAAACAACAGCAAAAACGATGAATAACAACTTTTTATATTTTTATTCTCTTAAAAAAATTATTGAATCACTGGACTGGAACAGTAGGGCATTTACCTTGCACATGGCTGACCCAGGTTCGATTCCTCTGCCTCTCTTAAAGAGTATCTTGCCCACACAGCAGAACCTGTGGCAAATTACTTGTGGCATATTTGATATGCCAAAAACAGTAACAAGAAGTCTCACAATGGAGACGTCACTGGTGCCCGCTCGAGCAAATCGACGAGGACCGGGATGACAGTGATACAGTGATACAGAGATTGAATCACTGTGAATAGACCCTTACGAAGCTGTTTATGATTGGATTTCAGTCATACAGTGTTCTAAGACCCATCCCTCCACAGTTTCCCTCCCATCATTCCGCCTACCTCTATGGCAGATGTTTTTCTTCTCTCTCTCTCTCTCTCTCTCTCTCTCTCTCTCTCTCTCTCTCTCTCTCTCTCTCTCTCTTTCTTTCTCTCTCTCCTGAGTATCAACATTTTATATTTTATTTTTTCTAGTAAGACCAGAAAGCTACACATCTTTCAAAGAGTAGAATTTCACAGTTCTACATGTTTCAGCAAGAAATGTTTTTTTAGTTGCTTTATAGATTATTGTAATTTCTGTTTTTTCCTCCTTAACATAAAAATTATTTATGTATTTTAATTTTAAATTTCAAAGAAAGGATGCTTTGTCAGACATATTCTTTCTTCTTATTAAATTTTGTTCTGTGAACGTATTCTATAAAATCTCGATTGCTTAGATTTTGTTAAGGTTCACTTGGTGGCTAATTATAAAACCAATTTGTATAAATGTTTCTTAACAAAAAGAAATAAAAGGGCTCAGTCATTGATAATAAGAGTTATGCATGTGTATTTATGTAAGATATGCATATATATGCAAATCAAAGAGCTGCATATTTATATATGCAAACACATATATTTCTAAATGCATTTGTACATTCACACTTTTTTGTGTACGCTAGCCTTTGCTCTGTATCTTTGTTGTTTGTTTAACCTGTCTGTTCTGAGATAGTTCTCTCACACTGTAGTTTCATGGCATTCTCTAACATAAGTTTTGTTTTGTAGAGATATGAACTTTACATTTGTTTTACTCGGGTTTTTTGTTTTTTGTTTTTAACTAGTGAGTCACCGTGAGGGTACAGTTACAAATTTACCCATTTTCGTGCTTGTGTTTCCCTCATACAATGTTTGAGAACCCATCCCTCCACCAGTGTCCATTCTCCACCACCAATGAACCCAGTATCCCTCCCACTCTCCAATCCCGACTCCCCCACCCCACCCCACCTCTGTGGCAGGGTATTCCATTTTGTTCTCTCTCTCCTTTTCGGTGTTGTGTTTTGCGATAGGGATAGAGTGGCCATAGTGTTCAGTCTCTAGTCTATGTTGTACTCAGGTTTTAAACATCTTTTCTGAACCTATACAACACATAAGTATATGACTCCTCTGCTTACTCTGCTAAACACTTTAATCTCAAATTCCACCTTGTTTGTCATGAAAACCACAAATCCTGCTTTCTTCAGACTTAGGTGTGATTGAATTCTTCCCTTTCTGTTCAGCCATTAAACAGGGGCACACTGGCCATGCAAAGGAAAGTTCTGGAAGTTGTGAGGAGCTTGAAGGGCAAGGATACTGTAGCACTGTCCTCCCATTGTTCAACAATTTGCTCGAGCAGGCACCAGTAATGTCTCCATTGTGAGACTTGTTGTTATTATTTTTGGCATATCGAATATGCCACGGGGAGCTTGCCAGGCTCTGCCGTGCAGGCAGGATACTCCTGGTAGCTTGCCAGGCTCTCCAAGAGGGACAGAGGAATCAAACCCAGATTGACCTCGTGCAAGGCAAATGCCTACCCACTGTGCTATCGCTCTAATTCAGGGCAAGGGCAGCATGAGTAACTGTCTTTACTGTGGTTTTAGTGAGTGGGGAGGAGGAAAGCAGGGTAGGCAGGGTTAGGATTGGCCCATTGGTAAAATACCAGTAGCTCAAGGAGAATGGGAGCAGCCTATGTTATCTGCCTGGCCTCAATGAGGGCAGAGACTTGGTGACCCAGGTCAGGACAGGGCAGAGGGGGTGGTTGGGGTGGGATGTGAGCTCGGAGTGGTTTGGGTTGTCTAATAAAAGGTGACAATTCATGTGACTTCAGTCTATCTCACAATTTGCTGAAAGGTCAGTGCCTCCAGATTCAAGAGCCCCAAATGTCAATGCATAAAACAAACAAAAAAAAATGGAAAGGTACGGTTACTATACATACACTCTTGTTTGTCTGTGTTTTTGCACTGGAGCAAGAGAAAAACAGACTTCTCGTGGGATTAGGAGAATCAGGGAGCTGGAAAATGACCATCACAATCCACAACCACCAAATTTACCCTCCAGGTAATTGCGAACTATTCTTTCTCTGGCTCTTAATGATGGGGTAAAAATAATCCATATTTGGAGTCAAGCATAGAATGAGTATTCTGGGCTTGGTAGAAACCTTTGGAATGAATCCATTCCTTACCTTTCCTCTATCTGTTGTTTATATCTCCTCTTCATTCCTGCTGGAAGAAATCTAATTTTGTCTTCAGATTTTTCTGATTGAAAAAAGAAGATTTTGCTCTGTCTAGAAGCAAAGCCTGTTTCATTTGGGCCTCAGTCTGCTAATTCCTAAAAGCCTGGCGTCTTGCTGTACACATTTTTAAAAACACTCAGAACTGCAGCCAGATCAGATAATGTATATAATAGGCTCACAGAACTGATGAGGAGTCCTTCGTTACACTTATTATACATCTAAAAACTAAAAACACCCTTCTTTAAATTTGTTTACTATGTTTCTTTCTTTTTCACTAGAGCAGAAGAAATGTCCATCCTGCATTCCACCCCGGTATATTGCCAATGACCACCAATTCCCAGAAAATCCTTCTGCACGTGTAAGGATTTCTGCAGAATGAATGGGAACTCTGAGAAGAATAGTGATGTATCTGCTTGAATCCTGAACCCCTAGCACCTGACTTGGTGCTGGAAAAATCATGTATTCATTTAACTCTTTCTTACACAAAAGAGGCCAAATTGCTGATCAAAAGCTTTTGCAGGCGTTCACTTCTGCTGAATAAGCGACACCAAATAAAAGGTTTTGGGTTACTTTTAGAAGGAAAAAACCAGCCCTCCAGGGAGCCAAGGTCAGGCACTGAAATCATTGCTGTTGTTACAAAAAAGCAATATATTCCAGATTACCTTTCCTGAACCCTCTCATCTTCAAAATCTATGTTGGCAAGAGACCAACATAGAAGGGCTGTTGTATAGCTTCAAGGAGAGAGTGATTGGCAGGAACTTAGCACAGAGCCCAGGGGAAACGCTCAAAGTCCACTTCTGCTCTTGTGGTTGTGTAGCGAGTGACCATTAGGTGGGCTTAATTCCAAGTGTGTCCTAAGGCTAGGCAAAGCTGTGTGCTCTGCCCCTACTGTGATGGGTACATGTTCGAATCCACTCCAGACTGAGCTAAAGCCTGATGATCTCTACCACTCTGTCTTCTGAGCTAGGGTTTCCAGAGAACTCGAATTTGTAGTTACTTGGGTTTAACTTTATATAAAAGCTCAACATGTTAATGAAAAAAACTGGTTAAGCGAGACATTGGAGAATAGGGCAAAATAATGCAGAATTCTGAAAGAATTTGAGGGGCTGCTCATTAGCTCATTTATTCAGTCAATGAGCAATGAGCTCCATTGTTACTAAGGGTGAAATGGGTACATCAACATGCCCCACCTGTGTTTTTCACTTGCTTGCCCTCAGAGAAATGAAAAGACGCCATTTTCTTAATATGTGAATACAAACTCCTAGATCGACATTTTTGTTGTTGTTGACTAGAAACATGTATTTGCAAGATAGCACCTTTATTTACTGCAGAATACTAGAACCTTTTTTTAAAAAAATGTTTTAAATTTTATTGAATCACCGTAAGATAGTTACAAGCTTTCATGTTTGGGTTACAATCTCACAATGATCAAACACCCATCCCTTCACCAGTGCATATTCCCCACCACCAATATCCCGGGTATACCCCCTCTTTCACATTCTCCCCCTGCCTCTATGGCAGAAAATATTCCCCATACTCTCTCTCTACTTTAGGGCATTATAGATTGCAACACAGACACTGAGAGGTCATTATGTTTGTTCCATTATCTACTTTTGGCATACATCTCCCATCCTGACTGGTTCCTCCAGCCATCATTTTCTTAGTGATCCCTTCTCTATTCCATCTGCCTTCTCCCCTCCACTCATGAAGCAGACTTCCAGCTATGGGGCAATCCTCCTGGCCCTTGTATCTACTGTCCTTGGGTGTCAGCCTCATGTGATGTTATTTTATACTCCACAAATGAGTGCAGTCCCTCTATGTCTGTCCCTCTCTTTCTGACTCATTTTACTTAGCATGATACTCTCCATGTTTATCCATTTATAAGCAATATTCATGACTTCATCTCTCCTAACAGCTGCATAGTATTCCATTGTGTAGATGTACCAAAGTTTCTTTAACCAGTCATCTGTTTTAGGGCACTCGGGTTGTTTCCATATTTTGGAATGCCAGAACCTTAACATAGGTTCACTGGAGTTTTCTGAGTAAAGGGTTTAGTAAGCTCAACTCCCAAATTCCATTGACTGTACAACTTCTCTCTTTCTAAGTGCTACTTGTAGACCCAAGCAGCTCTTAGAACACTATTACGAGAAGTCTTTATCCAAGTGTGAATCATTCATTTCAGAGGACAGCAGGGGAGCTGGCAATGTCCTGCCCTCTGACACCCTCTGCCCTCTGCCAGTCTGTCCAGCTGAGGGGTCCGTTGAGTGGTGTCTGTGTATAGAAGCTTCTTGGCTAGCTTACTTTCTGGCCTGGTTCAGTACCAAGGTGTTACCCCTTTAGGTCTCAGGCATTGTGGAGGACCAGTCCTCAAGTACAAAACTATAGCTCGAGGGTGAATGTGTATGAGTGTGTTGAACTTTGGGGCTGAGACTCCAGATCCTGTCAACCCCTGTACAGCTGTACATGAGACCATGACACACAGTTTGGTGCAGGGAAGCAGAGAAATGTGCCAGGTATCAGGGAATCTTGCTGACTCCACAATACACCCAGTTAGTAGCTGCAGGAATTTGAGAGCATCATTTTCAGATCAAAAGACCCGTTTCCACTGCTCAGAACTCATTGCCAGGTAGAAGAGGAGTGGGACCTGTGACACTTGAGCGATTGCACCCCCTCCCCTATCTGAGGACAGTATTGCTGAGTGATCAGTCTTCTCCCTGAGTACAGAGAACCTTTGTACGCCCCTGTTCACCCCATTCAAACATATCATGTCCCAGTAGCTTGATCTGACTCTCATTCCCGGACTTCATAAAATTAAAAAGTGTTGAATGTGAGATATTTGGGTTCCACAACATCCCCTTTACGGGAAGAGCAGAGTGTTTGGAGACATCAGTGACCCTGATCAAGGAGTGGTGTGAGAGGGAGGGTGAAGGTAGAAGTATGAGATCCTTATGTTACATTTTAAAGATCCCATCTTAAATTTTGAACTTGCTTGCTTGTTTTCTGTCTGTCTGTCTGTCTGTCTGTCTGTCTGCCTTTCCTGGCTATCGTGGGGACCTCCTACATAGTGTTTTGGAGGCCCAAGTGTCCCTCCCATTGATTCTTAAACAACTCAGCTAGGGGATTCAATTCAAGGCCCCAAGGATGTGGAGCTGGTTAGACCCTGTGGTGCTGGTGGACCACTCAGGTCACTGCAGTGGTTCCCAAGAGGCCTTCAGGGCTGTACCTTTCAATGCTGGGATTGAAATATGGTTGGCTTCATGTAAGGCTTATGTCTTAATCTCTGCACTGTATCTCTGACCACAGATACTTGGTTCTAAAGGGATGCGGATTGGAAGCAGGGGTGGGTTTAGACATTAGGAACCTGTGCCCTAGTCACAAGACACTGCCGTAGTGTTCTGTGTGGCTGGCACGCGGACCCCCTTGTAAGGACAGATGAATAAGGCGGTGGCAAGTCCATCTTCTAAATCTAATAAATGGTTGGAGAGCATGAGAAGTCTCTTCTCTCTCTTTCCAAATATCAATTACTAAGGAAACGAAGGCTCCCCAGTTTTTAACTGCCCTTTCCAGAGAAGTGTGCGGCTGTGATGGAGAGAGGAGCCGGTGGGGCCGTTCTGTTAATAACCAACATCTGAGTGAAGTGCAAATTGCTGTACACTTGTGTGGGATTAGCCTCCAAGCTCCGTCCGAGGAGGAGTTGATAGGAGTTGCAACTGAGAGTGACCTGTAATCCTACCCTTTTCCCACTCCTAGCACTGGCAGGCACCGTCTGCTTTTAGCCGGCCGGCATGAATTTTGTGAGGTGGTTTCTGATTGCCTGCTAGTTCTGTGCCAACTTGTGACCAGAGTGGCAGCTAGAAGGCTGTTGATATAGACCTGGAAAGTATCACTGGTATCACCGAACCATCTTTCCTCTTCTGGTCTTGGACATCCGAGTATCTACTGAACTTTGGCGAAGGGGGTCTAGTTAAATAAGAAGGAGCTTGAAGAGTCGGATAGAAAAAAAGAGGAGGAGAGGGAATTGGGATTGGTGGACTGGACACTCCGCGGTCATGTTGCAGTGACTCTGCTGGGTCTGTCACCCAGATGAAGGTGTTAGAGATTGTTTCTCTCAAAGAGCTTTGAGAGAACTGAGCGGGGAAGCACCCTGCTTAAAACCAGGATGAGCAGATGACACTTGAATGGATTGGTCCTCTTGAAGAGAATCGCCAGGTCCTAGAGAAAGAGAATGCTCTGTGGTCCCATGCCTTAATCGCTTTCTGACCTCTTGGACCCAGAATTGTGCAAAGTAGTAATGATGTAAATATTTGGTTGTTGGGAGGATTGGTTGGGCTGATGGATGTGTAGTGTTTAGGATAAAGCCTGTTGTGTGCAAGGTGTTTTATTTATGCTCCTTCTGATTCATTATTGAACGTGGGTGGAGGATAGGCTGCTGTGGATAAAAGAAATGCTGTCACGTGCACCCCATTTGGGTCATCAGATTTTATCTTTTAAAAGACCACAAGTCCCATTCATCATGACTCAACAAACCAAATGCCCTGGGAATTCAGAAAGCCATTTTTTTTTTCTTTTTGGGTCACACCCAGCAATGCACAGGGATTATTCCTGGCTCTGCACTTAGGAATTACTCCTGGAAGTGCTCAGGGGACCATATGGGATGCTGGGAGTCGAACCCCGGTCGGCTGCATGCAAGGCAAATGCCCTACCCGCTGTGCTATCGCTCCAGCCACTTTGTAGTATTATTTTACAGGTTCATTTTTTAAGAGCCTCATAGAACCAGCCAGACTGCCAACTGTAAAAAGAGATGTTAATGAAAGGCCACTAGAGATGGAAGAAATGGGCGAGGAATGCCAAGATGCTCTGTGACTAGCGTGAGTGGGAAGCTAGACAGATCTGTGCTTGGGGGATAGGCAGTGGTGGCTGTGTTCCTGGAACTATTTTGCTGGAGGCTATATTATAGTATTATTAGGAACTAGGGCTGAAAAAGTGACAGGGAGGGAAGCTACATAGTCACTGGGAAAGTTGCAGCAGAGGACAGGAATGGGGCAAGAGAAAACCAACTTCTCTTTCCTCCCATTTCTGTTCTACTGGTATATTTCATTGGTCCAGAGGAAAGTTGCTAAAAGAAAAAAATCCAAATGAAACAGACCAGGCAGGTCGGCCCATCTCTGTACCTAGCACAGAGGAAGATAGAGGAATGTAGAAGAACAGCCACCCCACTTAGTAAGTCTTGTTTCACAGTCTTCGAGTATGCTACTCATTAATGGAATTTTTTGGTGGGAGAAGATAACCAGATACACCCGCATTTTATTGCTTTTATTTATAAGCAATAAAATGTGCTTATTTCATTTGAGTCTTTACTTGATGTAGCGAGACTAGCATCAGTCAAATTAGCGGCTTCAAAGGAAAAATAAATGTGCTAATACATTGATGTATTTATTTTTGAGCCCAAAGAGAAACTGTGACACTCAAAGCAGACCACATATAACCTTTCGTTTCCACGTCTCCTTGCCCCTTGGCGCTGAGTCACAGCAGTTGGTACTATAATGTTATGGTTTCGCCCACTTAGCTACGCATTGGTTAAGATATTTTAACCACTGAGTAGATTTTTAACAGTGACTTTTAAACCACTGTTTATTAATTACTGGGTAGTTTTTCAAAACTCACCTGGTGTTTTAGACTGTGTGGGCTGCTAAACCAAATTATCATAGACTGGCTGGTTAATAAGTGGCATAAATGTGTTGCTTGCAGTTGTGGAGGCTGAGAATCCAAGATTGGGCATCTAGAGCAATCTTACTTCCTTGTTCATAGTGTGTTGTCTGGGCCTTGTGTGGAGGAAGGGGCAAACACTCTTTGGGGATCACCTGATAAAGGCACTCATTCCATTTAGGAGGGCTCCTGTCTCTTGATTTCTCCCAGGAAGCCCACCTCTAATACTAACTAATACTAACTCCAACACTGAGGATTAGCTTTTAATGTATTAATTTTGAGGGGATACAAACATTCTGTAAATCACCTGTCTATATATGTGGACATTACAGTATTTCATTACTCTGCAGGGAAGCAGAGCTGACACAGGCCAGAACAGTTTCAATATGACAGTCACTGGCCAACTGACCATAGCTGACTACCTAAGATAAAAAGAAAATTAAATATAAATGAAGTTTAACATTCAACCGCTCAAGCTTAGTAGCCACATTTCAAATGCCTCATAGTCATACCTGGATTCTGACTGTCATTTTGATTAGTGCAGATATAAAATATTTATATCATTATGGGAAGTTCTCTTGTACAGTGACAGGTCTCCTCAAACTCAGTGGAAATGGTCTCAAGGCAATCAGACAGAGATTTAAAAAAATGATGAAACTGGGCCCAGAGAGACAGTACAGTGAGAAGGGCCCTTGCCTGGCATGCTGCTGACCCAGGTTCAATTCCCAGCACTACATATAGTCCCTCAGCCACAGTGATCTCTGAGCATAGGGGCAAGTCTAATCTCTGAGCACCACCAGGTGTGGTCCCAAATCAAAACAAAAGTCCACGGAACTAAATAGACCACACAAACTAAGGTTGAAGAGAAAGCACAGCTCTAGATGACAAGGAGGCATCTGACCCTTGCAATGAAGATGATCCCAAGTTCTCTGTGGATGGGGACAGAGTCTTAGAGGAGCTAAGAAAGATCAACAGAGAACAAAGGAAGGCCCATCCCTGGGACACTAGAAACCTATCTGAAAGTACTTATAAGGGGACTCCTTTTATTTCTGTTAAATGTTCATGGGTAATTCTACTGCCAATGTAAACTGAGGGTTATGTCTGGTGGTAAAGGGACTGCTTAGCTCCGTGCTATCCAGTAGTTCATTTCCAAGGATGAACCATGCCCAGGTGGCACGAGAGACACTATCACTGGAAAGTTGTGTAAATGCAAAGTAGGAACTAAAGGGGAGGGAGTGAATGAACCATTTGTCATCCTGGATTATTGAATTAATTTACCTTAGAACATGTGAAGTTTTTTGACATGTGGAGAGTGATGTGTGTCTCAAGCAGATGGGAGGGGCTGCTAAATCCGTGATAGGTGCCATGGGGTGTTTGCTGAGGTAAGATGCTATGAAGAGTACCACAGGTTGTGTGGTTAAGTGGCAGACTTATACTATTTCAATGGAGAGAGACTAGACATTCAGATCTATGTGTTGCCAATGTTGGTTCTTTCTGAGGGTCTGAGGGAGAGAACCTGTGCCATGCCTTCCTCTCTTAGGGTTTCTTATGGTGTTTCTGGACATCTTTGGTGTTCCTTGGATTGAAAGGCAAAAAAATTTTTGCCTTTCACATTCAAATGGAATGGCAGAGCCTGGCAAGTTCCTTGTGGCATATTTGATATGCCAAATACAGTGACAATAATGGGTTTCATTACCCTGACCCTGAAAGAGCCTCCAATACGGCACCATTTGGAAGGATGAGTAAGGAGAGGCTGTTAAAATCTCAGGGCTTCAACGAATGAAGACGTTACTGGTGCCCATTCAAGCAAATCAATGAACAACAGGATGACATTGATACAGTGATACATTCAAATGACCCATCCATATGTGTGTCCTAATATCCCCTTTATATGCTTATATCATGGGTTCATTCTATTCTAGCATGACCTCATCCTAACATAATTACTTTTATAATGATCCTAATCCCAAATAAGGTACTGGGAATTTAAGGAGATAATTTAACCTATAACAAAACACCTTGTAGAAAGGTCATATGTTTTATTGTCAGATAGGCTGGAGTTAAATCTTGTTTTATTTCTGCATTTTGGGCACAGTTCTATTTGTTCATCTGCAAAGTGAGGACAATATATTAAATATAATCAAATGGCAAGTGGTAACATGAAGCAATATTGTATCACCAGAATAGAAAAAAAATACTGGGCTGGAGCAATAGCACAGTATGTAGGGCGTTTGCTTTCATGTGGCTGACCTGGGTTCAATTCCCAGCATCCCATATGGTCCCCTGAGCACCACCAGGAGTAATTCCTGAGTGCAGAGCCAGGAGTAACCCCTGTGCATTGTCAGATGTGACCCAAAAAGAAAAAGAAATACTATGATTAATTGCATTTCTTCAATAATGTCTTATAGCCCAATTTGAAATATGCTGAATAGTGTATTTTAAGGACTAGGGAGCTAGATAAAGGAAAGAAGGATGTCTTGCTTGCATGTGGTCCTAAATTCAACCTCCAACACTGATTACACCCTTTCATTCCTGCAATACTGGGTGCATCTCTGGTAATCACCAACCCCTAGACTGATAGGTCCATCCTACCATGTCCAGGGTCACTGGATTGGAACTTTGGTGCCCCTGAGCACAGTGGCAAAGATGCTCACTTCCACAAAAATTACATTTTAAAGCCAATGATGGTAAGGATGGAAGATCACATGTCAAGTACTTTCTATGTGAAGACGGCAAGAGAGTGTCCCTAAAGGGGAGCTACATTTTTCTCTCATAACTGCCCTTACCTGAGCAGAAACAAGAGCATTGTCATTGGACACTGCTCCACTGGATGGCCTTTTCAAGCAGAAATTAAATAATTGAATGAGCAGTTGTCTCCTTGGCTTCCTAAAGTGTAAATGGGCTCTTTCTGCAAAATTTTGTTGATTACTTCAAACAGGATTATGTAGATCTTTTCCAGTCTCTCTTTCACTCTTGATTCAGATCTTGACTAATAAATCCCTTCATGTGAATGGTTCTAAGAGCCACAGAATGTTGGATGTTTACCTGTCTATTTAGTTGAAGTTGAAGGTTGGGTTCAGAGGGAGTGAATATAGATTGTGGGTGACCTGGAACAATCTCCTCCTCAAAGGATATATTTTATCAGCCATGCCTCTTGTCATTGTGACAGACACATGTTCCCAGAGGCCCCTTGTGGAAGGGAAGTCTGCCCACACTGAGGACAGCAAAGCTAAACCAATATGTCAGAGTCCATAGCCAGCTTCCACGAGGGTTGTCTTGAGAAGTCCAGGGGGAGCAATGGCTGTCAAATATAGACTCAGTAACCTAGAGCAGAAACCCTAATTCTATATGGCAGTCATCAGACCACCAGGACCAATGAAAACTATAACAAAATGACTCTCATCAATTCCTGTGCCCCCATGTGACTTCTTACATCACTAGTCAAATCACCGAGAGTTTTAGTCTTATCAAAGGAGAAAGTTCACTTAAATTGGGCTGGAGCGTTAGAACAGTGGTAGGACATTCACCTTGCATGTGGCCAACATGGGTTTAATTCCTCCACCCTTCTCAGAGAGCCCAGCAAGCTACTGAGAATATCTCACCCCCACGGCAGAGCCTGGCAAGCTACTTATGGTGTATTTGATATGCCAAAAACAGTAACAACAAGTCTCAAAATGGAGATGTCACTGGTGCCCGCTCGAGCAAATCGATGAGCAACGGGATGACAGTGACAGTGACAGTGATCTCTTCAACACTTCTCTGTCCCTCTCCCCATTGTCCTTCATGCCTCCCCTTCACTCCCTCACACCACCTCCTCCCTTTTCCCTCTCCCACCCTGCCCTGGCTTTTGAAACCTGCAAACTCTTTCGTCTGTGGCTCAAGCCACCACCCTGCAAGCTCATCCCTTGAAATCAGCAACCACAAGCAGCTGAAATCCTGAAACTGAGTGATGGCATTTCTGGTGGCTCCAAAATTTATTTTACTTTCTAAATTGTGGTGGTTTAATATGTCCCCTTTTGAAAAATTCTCTGTAATATCCCCTTTCTTTTTGAACATCATTATCCCTTCTGTACTCGGAGATGAGTTTCTCCCACACTCATTAAATGAATATTGTGGATCTATAAAAGAATACTAATTTTAAGGAATACTTGACCACCCAGACTGCCCCAGAGCATCTCTCTGGCCCTCGGTGCTATTCTTCACCAGTGTCCATTCTCCTCAGCACAAGGATCTGTGATTTTACCCCAAACCTTTGCTCTGGGACTGGCATCAGTTTGGGGGGCACTTTCACCTCCCCACAAATGGTATCACTTTACATACTCACCTACTAGGTCTTACCTCCCTTGCCGGGGCTATTTCAAGCCCTTGGATACCCCGAAGTTTCATATAGTCATTTTAGACATGATTTTTGAGAACACATAGACCTTGTCCCCACCATAGCATGTCAGGAAGACAAAATCACAGCCACAGCCTTCTTTGTCACCTTCCCACTCAGTTCCACATCTTATGTCAGTTGTGTGATGCGTGTGTGACTTTGGACCATGAAGTTTGGATGGATAAATTTCAAATTTGCATGACTTTGGGGCAGAGAGGTGAAACACATAGACTGTGAGAGGTAGGATGAAATTGAGAATATTGTGGGGTCTCCTTTGAGGAAGAGATGCTAATTGTACCTATGGCTTAGTCCTTTAATAAGCTTGAATAAAGGGTCCCATCAAAAGATGTCAACACACACTTTATCAGAAAGACAGACAGATGGTAATTAGGTGTCTGAAAAGATGCTCAACATCAGTAGTTTTTAGAAAAATGTAAATTTAAACCACAATGAGTTACCACTCCATGCCTATTATAAATTAAATAGTTAAACAAAAACCTATTTAGCACCCGAGTGTTTATCCAAAAGAGCTCTATGCCCTTACAAATGCTTGTACATGAATATTCATTGCAGTTTTATGTAAGTGCCAACTGGAAATAATCCAAAAGTCATCAGTAGACTACTACTGGCAATGAAGAGGCTGAGTTGGTGATGTACACAACTCGGATGAATAAATCTCTGAACAATTATGTTAAATGAAAGAATAGAGACCCCAAACAAAAGACTATATCCTATGTACAGTGTTTGTAATCTTAAAGAAGCTGCAAACTAATCCATAGAGAATAGAAAACAGATCAGAAGGGCTTTGGGAATGTAATGTCATAGGGTGTCCAGGTGGCAAAGGGTCAGGAGGAAATTGGGGGGTAGGTAAAGGAGTATGTTGACTTTCTTGATTATGGTGATGGTTTTCCAAGTGTACACATGTGTCATAACTTGCTGAATTGCACATTTTAAATAGATGTGGTCTGAAGTCATAGAGATAGTTCAGAGGGTAAAGGATTTCTATTTAGCTTGCATGCTGCCAACCCCAGTTCAGTTCCCGATATGGGACAAATTCTACCAAACACTTCCTGAGGTCACTCCTGAGCATAGAGCTAGGAATAGTTCCTAGCCACCCTGAGTGTGGCCCAAACAGCTCCCTCCAAATATATGTGCTCTATTATAGACCAGTTACATTTCAATAATACATTCTTCTTTAAGCAAAGTACCTTTGACATAAGTAGTTCTTAAACATGGCCTTGTATGGTTGTGGTATCCTTAAACATGGCCTTGTATGGTTGTGGTATCCTATTGACAGATAGTGTGGATTTTTCCAAAGGAGGGACAATAGAAACAGCCTCTCTTTCCTGTTGGCAAGTGAAAGGAAAGCCCAGATGTGTCCCAACATTTTCTCACCTGAGGCTCCCTGCAGTTCTAAATCATCCTTCTGGTTGCCTTATTCTGTAACAGTACAAACTGCCTTCTGACTCTTTAAGTACAGAGCTACAGAATGCCCCAGAATTTCTCTCCTTGACATATAGCTCAGACTCTGAAGGGACTTCCTTGGAGATCTTTTATTTGGGTGGATTGGAAAGAGGAGAAACAGTGCAAATCTCATCTGTCTTAAGAATCCTATTGAAAAATCCAATATCCTGATAGCGTTTCCCTTTCTCTCTCCTTGCAGGTGGACAGAACAGAGGTGATTCGCACCTGCATCAACCCAGTGTATTCCAAACTGTTTACCGTGGACTTTTACTTTGAAGAGGTGCAGCGCCTGCGGTTTGAGGTCCATGACATCAGCAGCAATCACAACGGGCTGAAGGAAGCTGACTTTCTGGGTGGCATGGAGTGCACCTTGGGCCAGGTGGGTGAATAGATGGGCCCCCTTGCCCTCCTCCAGCGTTTCTTCCTTCCACCTCCCTCCCTCTCCCCCTGCAATCCTGGCTTTCAGTCCTTCTTTTGGTGTTGCTTTTCTTGGACCCGGGTAGCCTTTTGGAACTTCCTAGGCACTGTCATAACCAATCTATTGAACATCACATTTACACTGGATGGTGTGCAAAATTAATCATTTTCTCTGCCAAATGCCTGCCTCCTGTTGGACATTCATTTAACAATGTATTGAGCATTTACCAAGTTCAGGTTCTGTGTCTGGGAGAGCTTTCTCCTGATGCCTTTGACATTTCCATCTTCCGATTCGAGTATGACAGCTCCCTCTTCTACCACCAGCTCACACACATACAGAGACTATTGCTCATCGCTGTGTTTTCCAAGTCACTGGGTCCAAAAATAGCTTGAGAGAGGAACTGGAAAGGTATTTGGTGAATGAGTAAGTGCTTTCACTTAGCCCTCACAGCAATGCGAAGTAAACATCCTCGTTCCATCCATTTATCAATGTAACTGAATGAGACTCAGAGGTTAGCTACTTGCCTCAGGCCGCCCGCTAATAAGTGGCAGAGAACTACAACTGGAACATAGTCGACTTTGCCAAGCACCGTCATTTTGTTTAATAATCCCTTTCTTTCCCCCCCCTCCCTTCCTATCATACTCAGGATTTCAGTAGGTGCTTAGGTGAAACAGAAAGGAACAAAGGATCCCCTATGCCCAAGAATAGAATCAAATTGGAGAAGGCAACATTTTGTACCTCAGATAGAGCAACCCTCTCAGCCGTTGTGAAATACAGTACCCCAGGTTCAAGACATAGGGTTGTCTTTTCTGCTGGGTAGAGTCAAGGAGGGGCTTACCTGCTGGGTAGACTCAAGATTGGGAGCATTGATCTAGTGGGAAATAACCTTCTCCTGAACTACAGGGAGGTTCCTGTGGAATCACAGTCAACCATGGGACTCCCATACGCATTTGCTGGAGATTGTGAGAAGGGCGTGCTTGTGGTCATTTCCAATCAACAAGACAGGACAGTTTTCCTCAGAAAGGTTTCCTAGCCTTAAAGGCAAAAGGAGGCATGCATGAAGAAAAAGTCTTTTTTCTGTGAGTTCTGAGGCTATGACAGTCATCTTGCAGCAGTACTGAGGATGAGACAACCCCTCAGGGGAGCTCAAGGTCACAAGGTATGGAGGCACAGGCCTGAGACATTGCACTGGAACCCTCCCGGTCTGTAATATATATCCTACTGTTGAGCGCCTCTGGGAAAAGATTTCTCATTCTTTGAGCTAAAGGCATCATGGTGGCATCCAAACTTATTTCACCTACTGCCCTCTTTTTCAGAAAACAAAAATGTTTCGCCTTTGTTTAAGCTAAGCTTTGCTTCTTTAATGAAACAAAGTGCCCCTAATTGTAATGCAATTAATGCCCCTCTGGATCATTCTAGGGACAACCCCTTCCCCCCTTCCCCTCTTCCCCCCAAAAAACGGTATACCCACTTGGGAAACACTGATATAGAGCATAGGATAAATGAAAATATGGGCAGGATGGCTCTAGGGATGGCAGAATGATGGAAAACTGGGGGAGTGCACGGGCACTTAATTTCTCAAAATGAGAAAAGTGGCAAAGTGAGCCCTAAGGACTGTATTATAAATAATTCTTTCTATATCTTGATATTTGTCAAAAACTTCCATATTGATCATTTTATCTGACCTCTTGGCAGTTCTGGGAAAACCTTTGGCATTATTTATATTTAATGGTTCAGATGATCAAAGATCAAAAAAGTTCAGTGTCTTGACAGAGCCAAGACCAGAAGTGAGGAGCTTTTGATCCCTAACCCAGAATGTTCTCTCCTGCCATTATTTATGAAAGGAAAATGTTGGGAACCCACCGGTTCTGAGAACTGGTTGTTTTAATTCCTTGACTCAGGTGAAGCAGAGCAAGTCTGTGTAAACTTAAACTGCTTTGTCTGTAGCCAACCTTCTCTAAGCGTTTCAGCCATGAGTTTCCTTACATAGTTTATATTACTGTGGGCAATTCCTTGTGCCACTTGTAACATGGAATTCTAACAGACTGGATCATTCTTCAGAGAATTTCTTTCTGGCAAGAATGATCCCTTCAAAGTCCAAGATCCTGTAAACTACCTCCATTTCATTCATTTAGCCACTCATCCTATACTGGTTTGAGAAGTCTTTTTTATGAACTGAACATAGTCATTTCTCTCCTCACTTATATTTATTTCTACATTTGATCCCCACAGCTAGTTTACCTGAATCTCAAGTCAGAGACCACTTTCCACACTTTCTTATGTTTCATACAGTGCCATCTTTTATATATCATACGTTCAGGTCAAGTTTACTGTTAGTTAGTTTGGAAATTTTAAAATCAGTATAATTTAAAAAAAAACAACAAGAAAAAATTGTTTCATTTAGTGATTCAACAAGCATTTAGCTAGTGTCTTGGATATGCCAAGTGTCATGCAAGGGAGTAGAAACACAAAAATGAAAAAGACAGAGATCATACTCTCAAAGAACTTTTAATTAACTGGGAGACACAAGTTGGTAAATAAATAATGAAAATGCCTATTAGTGCTATAGTAGAGATGTGTTCTGAGGACTGTAGAGAAAAGATTTAGCTCTGCCTAGAAGGCATCATGGTAATCTCACAAGAAAGATGACTCTGGATTTGAATTTGGCAAGACATATATGAACTCCTATCTGGACAAAGAATGTTTAGGCAACAATGAGCACCATACAGTAGAATGAGAAGTGGTTTAGCACGGCCGATGGTCAAGAGGAGGCTAGACAGGTGATAAGGAGCCTGAAACTTCAAAGTGTCTCTCTGGAGTTAGGAGGGACCAGATAGTGTAGTGGGCAGAGAACTTGCCTTGCACACTGCGGATCTGGATTCAATCCCTAGCACCCCCATGTTGTTCCCTGAGAACTGCCAGGATTGATCTCTGGGTGTAGAGCAAGGAGTAAGCCCTGAGCACTGCTGTCCGTGGCTCCAAAACCAAAATAAATAAAATAAAGTTAGGAAACTTTCACTCAATGAATCCAATATCCTGGGGGTTCTAATGTGGTACAGGACAAATTATAGGAGTCATTTTCTCATTCCTGTGAGGGGAGGATGGAGGAAGGAAGGAAGGAGGAAAAGCATTAGGTGGGAATGATGAGAGAGAGGTGATGAGGCAGGAGGCATGGATGCTGAGGAGATCCAGAAGTGAGTTTGTCCAAACTAGAATCCATCGGCCTTTGGAGATAGGAGGAAGAAGGTTGTGTGATGTTGTTGGAGGAGTGTTTGGGCTGGTCTGGAGGGGAATTGAAGCCGAGTTGCTGGGTGAGGAATAGATGTGATACTGTCTTGTTGAGCCTGGATGTATGTGGAGACTCCAGGGAAGGTAACCAGTTGGTAACTGACCACGCACATCTGAGGAATGGCCACTTCCCAAAGATGGCAGGGAAGTAGGTGGGATCCTTCCAAACTTTGTTTTAATTTTATTTGTGGAAGGAAACTCATTGAACATGTCCCAGATGAACAAATTAAACAGAAAATTTTGAAGCCATGGAGAATGTAAGAACACCTCCAGGTCTGTCAGGCAAACTTTTTGATGAATTCACCTTGGGTATTCTCAGCTTCCAAGCCCCCTGCCCTCCTCACTTTCTCTCATCACTGTCCCCTAATGCTTCCCCTGACTCCAGGTCCATCCTCCCCTATACCCATCATGGGAATGCCAAGCTGATCTTTCGAACCAACACATCTAAAGAATAAATTTCCTGTTGTCTTGGTATGTGTATCCTTACGGGAACAATTTTCTCTGTCAAGTACACCAGGCAAGAGAATTTCTGACAAGAACTTTGTAAGGGTAGCCAACTCTTCATGTCTCAGGAATTTTTTTGACAGGGGGCCTTGATAGCCCATTTTCTTCTTTTTCTAAATTGTTGTTCTTTCTAGTATAATCAATGAAGAAAAGAGCAATAGGTTTTTCATTAGTCATACTTTCAATATAAAAATATGAATAGTCATAGTTTCATTCTTCATAAGTGAAGTGGCTCAGGAAGAATTGGCCCCGGGCAGTGTTGGGTAGGCAAGAGTGACTGGGTTTAGGAGTTGCCGCGCCCAAAGCAATGGTTCAGTTAGGGGCAGAGGCACCGTTCTACAATGCTAAAGTAAGTGTACAGATTGTGGAGCCTGGTGGTCTGGAGTCAAATCCCACCTTTCTCAAATGATACATCTAGAGGCAAATCCCTGCCACTCATAGGTATCAGTGACTTCCGTGCAGGATGGAAAGAATGATAGAACTGACCACCCCTTATTGTGAGGATCAAGTAAGGACATCCAAGGAAGGGAAAGCCTTGACCCAGAGAGAGCGCTTGGCTCTGGAAGTAGTATTGTTGTGGGGAGAAGCTAGAACATGACAGGAAGTAGTGGCCACTGTGGAACCAACATAGTTTCAGAAGTGAACCAGAAAGTGTAAACATTATGACAAGAAAACCCTTGTCCTGAGTAACTAGAAAAATCAAATTTGCAATTTTGCTTAATGTTTCTGAGTATACTTTAATTACAGGATTCTGTTTGTGTTTGTGTGTGTGTCACACACACACAGAGACTAAGAACAGAGGGTTACTCTTCTCAGACATGTTTGGTTTTGAATAAACATGGTTTCCAACCAGATCTCTGAAATTACCTGGGACAGGTCATTCTGTTCCTATCAGGCTATTGCCACGACCCCAGAGGAAAGAGCATGTGACTTCCCCAGGCTTGAGCACATTCAGGATGTACCACCTCAAGGCTATCTCTAGGTGTTTGCTCTGCCCAACACTCTGCCATGTGAAACAGCAGGAAGCCTGGCCTTGAGGAGAGGAAAATAGCAGCCCTCAGCATGGATCATGATGCCGAGTACAAGCACAGCAAGTGACTTAGCACTGAGCCACGTGCCAAAGGAATGTTCCCATCCCCAGAGAACACTCAAGACGGAACTGTGTGTTCCAGCAGATGGGGGAGGGGGGGCGAGTCTCAGGGATGCAGGTGCTGGGAAAGCTGTGGACTCCTTCTGGGAAGCTTGGAAACCATCGTTGGGTTTCGGTGGCTATAAAAGGACCAGTTCCTAAGGTCCTTTCCTCTGCAGCCATGACTTCTGTGCATTCACTTTATTAGTTCCTCTGTCTGTCTCCCTATTTCCTCACTTCTTCATGTACCAGATACACTGAATCAGAAAAAATAAAACTAAGAAAGCTAACATTTGACTTTCTCAGGCACTTTTATTTAGAGTCATTGGACCAGGCCTTCCCTAAATTCTCTCAACCTCCCAGGGAGGTAGTACTTTCCTTATCCCTATTCATATCCAAGGAAAGTGAGGCAAGTATAGCCAGATAACCTATGAAAATGGCTGGTTCCTAGATGATGGAACTGGAACTTGAATGTGGGCCTCTTTGGCTCCCAAACTCCTCATGAGAGAAAAATGACAATAATAGTTGGAAATGACCACTCTGAACAAGAACTGAGTGTGAAAAGTAAGTAAAGGAATCTATATGATCACTTTCAGTATCTGCATTGCAAACCATAATGCCCAAAGAAGGAGAGAGAAAGAGAGAGAGGGAGAGAGAGAAATATATATATTTAAATATAAGTTTATATATAAATATATAAATTTCCACTCCCTAGGCTCTGCACTAAGGGATAACTCCTGAGAGGACTCGGAAATTTATATGGGGTTCTAAAGATCAACCTAAGATCAGCTGTGTGCAAGGCAAGCACCTTACCCGCTGTACTATCTCTCTGACTGCTTACCTGCTATAGTATCCCTCTGACCCTTTACCCGATGTACTATCTCTCTGAGACCCTGAAAGAAACATTTTAAGCTTAATTATTGTAGTTTGGGTGCCTCGTTATCAGTCATTTGAGTCTAGTGCTTTAGCTCTCTGCAGATATCTTGCCTGTACAACACAGAGACGTCCAAAACTCCTCACCTGTTTGTTACTTCCAGGCCTTCTATTGTTGCCCCCCTGCCACCAACCTTCACTTCTCTCCTTCCTTGGAATTTTTGTTTCTATAATCTAAAGCCAATTATTTGCCCACTTTTGCTACCTACCATTCCCTAGACATGTTATTCTGATAATAATAGTCCACACTTAGTAATAACTAATCTGTAGACTGGAGTGATAGCACAGCAGGTAGGGCATTTACCTTGCACGTGGCCAACCCAGGTTTGATTCTTCCGTCCCTCTTGGAGAGCCCAACAAGCTACCGAGAGTATCCTGCCTGCATGGCAAAGCCTAGCGAGCCACCCGTGGCGTATTCCATATGCCAAAAACAGTAACAAGTCTCACAATGGAGACGTTACTGGTGCCCGCTTGAGCAAATCGAGCAATCTTTAGATCTAGCACTTGTCCTTGTCCATTGACTTACTTCACTTAACATAGATCCTCCACTTCAATCCAAGTTACAGCATGTTGTGTGAATGTATCAATCCTGTGGCTGCACAGTATTCCATTAGTATAGTTACATACTCTTCTGTTGTGGGGACCTCGGGCTGCTATCTGTGCTCCTGTCCAAAGGCAACTGAGCCATTCATCTGGGCTAACTGGGTAAACAGGCCCACAATCTCTAGTGAGAATCAATTAATCCCTGCCTGTTTCGTTGCTATCTGTTCCAGGCGAGTAGTCTTCCAATGAGATCTAGGAAAATCCCTCTGCCTTTACAGAATCCTCCACTGATACCTTTAAACGCCCTGTGTTGGTTCCTCACTGAAATCCTGAGCCCTCAATGGAATACTATGCAGCTATTAGGAGAGATGAAGTCGTGAAATTTGCTTATAAATGGATAGACATGGAGAGTATCATGCTAAGTAAAATGAGTCAGAAAGAGAGGGACAGACATAGAGGGACTGCACTCATTTGTGGAGTATAGAATAACATCACATGAGGCTGACACACAAGGACAGTAGATACAAGGGCCAGGAGGATTGCCCCATAGCTGGAAGCCTGCTTCATGAGCAGAGTGGAGAAGGCAGATGGAATAGAGAAGGGATCACTAAGAAAACGATGGCTGGAGGAACCAGTTGGGATGGGAGATGCATGCCGAAAGTAGATAATGGACCAAACATGATGACCTCTCAGTGTCTGTGTTGCAAGCTATAATGCCCCAAAGTAGAGAGAGAGAGTATGAGGAATATTGTCTGCCATAGATGCAGGGGGAGGGTGTGAAAGGGGGGGTATACCGGGGATATTGGTGGTGGGGAATATGCACTGGTGAAGGGATGGGTGTTTGATCATTGTGTGATTGTAACCCAAACATGAAAGCTTGTAACTATCTCACAGTAATTCAATAAAATTAAAAAAAAAAATAAAAATAAAAATAAAAAAACAGAAATCCTGAGCCCTAAGTTCTAGATCTGGCACCAGTTTTCTGTGTAATGTCGGAGAGTCTGCCTGGCCTCTGTGACCTCATCCATAGAGCATAGGCTTTATACTTACTAATCTCTAAGAATCTTCCACTTCCAATAGGCAGATACTCATCTGTATCTTTCTTTTTTCCCATCTCTAAAGAGAAGCATTCCTACCTGCATTCTTATCTCTCTCTTCAGGATGAGCTGGAGCATACCCCCTGCACTAACCCCTTCTCATCTATGACCCATAGATGTCTTTCAGCCACAGACTCTATCTCCTACATAGGTGTCCCCAGGAAAGCAACTTCTCCTTGTGTCTTAATTTCAAATATATTTTTTAAAACATTGTTTCACCTCCCAATTCCACAGTACTGAAATTCAAGTAGGAGCGCACTAAATTAAATGAGAAAGTAACCTAGATTCAACAACCAAAAACAATAACACCGTAGGTCCAGCTAGCGATGAACATTTCATTGCCCCCCTCACTGAAAACAACTCTTGGCTTCGGAGAGGATGGTTAAAAGACTACCCTGTCCCTTTTGTCTGAAAAATGCTCACCCTTCTGAATTGGTGCTTGGAGCTGTAGCTCTTCTTCCTCTAATTGACACTTGGTAAGACGGGATGTGGGGAGGTGGCCTGCCTCTTGCTAATCTCAGAGTCAGGTCATTTGTGTTGATGGAATTTTATCCCCATCATCAGTGGCAAAGGTGGATAATTAATACACCAGGGGTCCTTAAACCCCTCTCTAATGCTCTCCCTCCACTCTCTCCCTTGCTAATGAAGTCAGGGAAAGGGTGAAGGCCTGTAATTATACTTGACATAATTAGAACCTTGCTTAATAGAAAGCCTAAAACAGGAAGCCCAGACCAGTAGATTACCCATTGCTTCTGTCTTTTTGAATCATTCTCCCCAGAGTGGCTCTTTTATAGGTCCCCACTAGGGACCTAGGACTGAGCTGGCTTTATACAAAATTCACTCTCTCTCTCTCTTCTCTTGAATGGCTGAGAAAGCTTCAGCAGCATTAGCTCTCTACACTTCTACAGTGTTTCCCATTCATCTATTCTGTCTAAATCAGCAGAATAGATTAATGTAAGCCCTTTTCTTAAAAATCTTTAAACTCTGATCATATTGTACTAAAACAATCTACATGCAATTCTCACTTTCTAGCTCAGTGCTTTTCCACTCTAATCTGCATGCAAATTACTTGGGAAATCTTGTAAAGTTGCGGGTTTGGACTCAGTCAATCTCAGGTAGCTCCCGAGATTCTTGAAGTCTAGTAAATGCCGAGGTCATACTGCTCTAGTTGGTGCTGGAAAAGCCAGATATGATAAAGAGAGAAAGACACATCCTAAGGAGCTAAGGAAAAGTTTCCTCTCTATCCCAAAGATATCTCCAATTTCCTTTAAAAACTACTCCAGACTTCCCATGTGGATGTTGAGGAATGACTAAAGCTTGCACGTTGTTTGGGAAAGGTCATCCTAGACAGAGAGAACAACATAAGAAGAAGGATAGATCTTGAGGGATTTAAAAAATAAAATTCTCTGAACACTATTTTTAAAGCTTCCCTTCATAAGCAGCATATACAAAAGGTTGACATTCTCAGGTGTAAGTCTGTGCTCCAAAGGGATGGTGGGCCTGAGGGTGGCAGAGGGCCACCCCTTGACAATTGTCCCCTTGACAATTATATGCTTTCCACAAGTCACGATGTTGCCCAGAAGTCTAGGGGAAGAAAATGGGCAGTTATGGATTTCCCTAAAGTCAGCCATCACTAACATTGTCACCTCTTTTCGTGGGACTTTGATCTTATTCAGAGTAAAGTCATTCTATGAGGTTCCCAGTTCTGCTATTTTAACTCCTCATAAACTTGATAGTTTGAAGCAGCAGGAATGTGATCTCTTACTGAGGTCAGAAATCAAGGGGTGGTCACATACTTGCTCCTTGTGAAACGCTCCAGGAAAGAATGCAATCTTTACCTCTGCCAACCTCTGGGAGCTGTTGGTGTTCCTGGTGTTTTGGCTGCATCACTTACAATGTTCAGCATCTTCAGTCTCCTTCTGCTCTATCGTCTTCTCTGTGAGTGTGTTTCATCAAATCAAATCTTACTCTTAGTCCTTGCATGAGAGCACTTGGGATGGCTTTGGGGGGTCCACCCCCAATCTTACAAGATAATTCATTACTTTATTTATTATTTTTTTTGCTTTTTGGGTCACACCCAGCGATGCTCAGGGGTTACTCCTGGCTTTGCACTCAGGAATTACTCCTGGCGATGCTTGGGGGACCATATGGGATGCCGGGGATCGAACCCGGGTCAGCCGCGTGCAAGGCAAACGCCCTACCCGCTGTGCTATCTCTCCGGCCCCAATAATTCATTACTTTAAAAGATCCTGATTTAAGGCACCAGAGAGATAGATCAGTGGGTAGGGCACTTGCTTGCCCTGCTTACTGCAGATGTGGGTTCAGTGCTTGTACTGAGCCTTCCAGGAGTAATCCCTGAATGCAGTCAGGCATAGCCCTGAGTACTCCCAGGTGTGGCTCACCCTGCCACCCCCCCAAAAAAAAATCCTGACTTGAATGTTATTTGCCAAGATTTTGGTTTTTCTTTTGGCTATGTGATGTTCACAGGTTTCAGGGGTGAAGATGCAGATATCTTTTAGGGGGTCATTTTGACCCTTGCTCATTTTGCCTAAGTACATGGGGTGAGGAGCCTAGTCCAGAACCTCACACTTGGGAAGAAGTAGGTCTTCTTGCTGTTCCTCCTCATCCTCCCTACCTCCATTCCCTCATACCCCCACCCCTACCCCCACTCCTTATCATCCTGCTCTTTGTTCTCATTGTTTCCTCTCCAGGGAACCTCATTATTCCCCCTAACTGTTAAATTCTCTTCTTGGGTGGAGCAATAGCACAGCAGGTAGGGTGTTTGCCTTGCACTCAGCTGACCTCCGATCAGAGTTCGATTCCTCTGTCCCTCTCGGAGAGCCTGGCAAGCTACTGAGAGTATCTCGTCCACACGGCAGAGCCTGGCAAGCTACCCATGGCATATTCGATATGCCAAAAACAGTAACAAGTCTCACAATGGAGACGCTACTGATGCCCGCTCGAGCAAATCGATGAGCAATGGGATGACAGTGATACAGTGATACAGTATAAGCCTGTGAGTCAGGGTACTTTCTTCAGAAATTTCTTCCCTGAGCTCCTGGACCTGGTCAGTACCCAACCCCATGGCATGCCAGTTCTTCTTATAGATTTGGAATGTGACTAGTGCTCCTGTCACCTCAAGTCATCATTTTATTCTCAACATCCAGTGCTTCATCCATAGTCAGGCACTATTTTTTGAATGAAGAAATGATTCCTCGAGCGGCTTCAGGGTGGGTTCATGGTCAAGTCCGTCTTGCTTCCTTGCAAACCATTGCCCTTTCAGTGTATCCTCACATAGCCTTGCAGAGGAGGAAAGACTTCTGGTCTATCTTTTTCTTCTTATAAGGACACTTGTCTTTTCAGATTAGTCTTCCACTTCTGTGGCATCATTTAGTTTTAATTATTTCCATAAAGTCCCTCTCTCCAAATACATTCACCTTGTAGATTAAGGCTACAACACAGATCTTTAAGAGATACCCAGTCCTACCCATTGTACTCTCAGATCCTGAATAAACTCCTTGATTTCTGCCATTCCAATTCCTGGGAGCCAAAGACACTTGGATCACCAAATGATAGAAAATAGGATAATGAGTGTGAAGCATGCTGCACATGATCAGGAAACAGGAAGTGTTTGGGCTTGGATTCCCCCAGAAGCAAAGGTTGGAAAATGAGATTATTTGGGAGGTAGAGAAAATACTATAAGGGAGATGAAGAGCTAAGAAGTAAAAGGGAAAATGGCCAGTAAATTAAGAGGGCGGGCTGGGGATATTATCTAACAGATCACCAGTGGGAACTACTGGAGCTTCTTCACATTAAAGTCTGTATAGATCGAACACCATGTAAAATCCACAGCTAAGAAGCTGAGGTATTTCTACACCAAGTCCCATCAGTTACTTGTTGGGGTCTATTCCCAAGGGGTGTTCATCTTCCCCACTTCCAGCTTGCTCTGTGAGCATCACAGGCATGGATTCTGGAGAAAACACTCCAACAACGATCTATCAATGTGAACTGTAGAAAGAAGTGATAACTCTGTAGGGGGTTGTAAAACCAGAAGAGACTGGAGCGGTCTCTTGCTCTGCCACAAAGAGATCAGGAAAATTTGGGCTCTTCTCTGAAGCATGGAAACTAATAATTATGCGTTGCTGGACATTTAGAAACGTTCTTTGACAAAAAAATAATTTGGTGTCAAATAAGTTAGGAAATGGTTATTCATGATAATCCTCAGAGGAATTCACAACTAAAACTCTTCCGGCTTTCCCTAGTGGAGATTATCAACTTTTTCTAATCCATTGTTAGAAGACTTTCTCATACAACATATGCTCGCTTACATTTTAAGGAAAGAATCTCCGCCATGCCTTGGAGATAATCACTCCCAGCTAAATTGCAACGTGATTGTTAAGTATTGTAGAGATAGTTCTAATCTGTTCACCACTGTAGCCTCAGAAAGGCTCTTCACCTAGAGAATATGCTTGGTGGGTTGTTGGTGCCGTCACAGAACTGAGAACAATTTTGAAAAATCACCTAAATGTACTTTCAGTAAGTACATGAAAAATAACACTTGCGCTCTCAAAATGACAGTCTGAAAAACATTGAAAAAAATGTTCTATTGAGTGTCACTTGTTGAACTATTGGCCAAATGATTTTTTCCTCTGGCTGTATTCCCATTCATCTAAATTAAAAGTGGGCTTTCTTGAAACGTGAGATTCCTTGTTGTAAGACTAATGTCCACTTCAGAGGGGAAGCAGCACTCCCAAGGCCATCAATGTGCAAATGCAGACTGGGAACTTAATTAGTAGTAGTATCCCTTGGTCTGACTTTGCTAGAAAGGGTGTTTCAACATCTGTTTCCACTCCCTATATATCACCCTTTCAGTCAATGCTAATGATTGCAGCTGTGACCCCACTATAGAGTGAAAAGAATCAAATTAGAGGACTTCTGACAAGTGCATCCCCTTTGGCTTGATGCCAGTCGTAGCTGGCTATTTGTTGACCTCAAATGTCGGCTGGGTGAGTCCTTGTCACCCCAATGTTCTTGTTCTCTGATAAGACCTAAGGCTTTTTTGAGCCTAATGTGACTGTTTCAAATACTGCAAAGCATACCTAAAAAGTGGAATTAGCAATAAGCCAGCCTGTGTCTCTAGATCACTGCTCTAGCTGGGTATTCCTTTCACAAATGGTGAGGTCAATGGAATTATTTATGGAACATTATTATACTAAAAATATTGAAACCTTAAATATTATTTATTCTTTAGGACAAGATAGAGATTTGGAGGTGAAATATAAATTTGCTTGTTTAAGAGTCCATTGTGAGTTTCAAAAAAAAATCGTGGGCACGAGCCACCTCCCTAGGGCAGTCAACGGCAATGAGCAGACAATAATGAGGGAATAAAGAAATAGGGGAACTGTCCTGTTGGTAGACAGTTTATTTCTCTCTCCTCCCTAGCACAGTCTGATCTCTCCTTTACAGCACAATTGAAGTCGTAGTTTTGGTCGCCGTCCCTGTCATCATAATTCCCTCATCCTCGTCCTCACAGTCCCCCCCTTCTAGTTATCATCCAGTCCTCAGAGTCCTCACTCCATTCTGGTTCTTGTCTAGTCCTTCTCTTTCTCATAGTCCCCAGTTTCCCCTTAGAGCATCATTATATAGAAATCGTGAGGGGTGGAGGCACACATAGGTGGGGTTGAACATTGTCATAACAACAAGTAGAGGTAAAGCCACTCATTCAGGGGAAGTTCTAGGAGATTAACTCAAGGACAAAATCTAATCTGAGGGTTCAGCACTCTAGATTACTAGGAGATCTGTCAAGGATGGGATTCCATCTAGGGTGTATTGCTTTCCCCTTTTCTCAGCTAGTAATCCATTTATCCAATCATAGTAAATTTACTTCTTATAATATTTCTAGTCGTTTTGTATGAACACTGTAAGAGAAATATTAAGCTTAAAGGTTGGCTCTTCCTGGGGACATCTCACTATATATCCCAGACTATAGTCCTCAGGCCGTGTTAGTCTTTGCTAACCCCAGCAAGGTGCTTATCCAGTTACTTTTTTGGGGTCATAACAGAGTTTGTTCCATGACCATGCTCTTCACTTATTATACTTCTTATGGCACTTAGCTTGTCCCTTTCCAATGCCAGGGTAGCTCACCACTTGCCCTGGGTCCATCCAATCCCTTTGTCGGACCCTCCTTTTTGAGGGTATTAGGAAGTAAGGGCAATTGAGGTGTAAGTCAGGTAAATATGATGGATGCCCCAGAGTAAATATTATTTGGAGTCAATTAACTCCTATGTTACAAAAGCATAGCATCAACTGTCTCTCTTTATTTATACAAAAATGACATAGCTAGACCATACAAATGACAAAGGAAAGAGAAAAGCAATATTGGATAATTAGTGCTTGATGGAGTTGGGTGTGCCTCCAGAGCACTGTTGTGGGAGTAACTTAATAAACCTAAGCTCCCTGCAGGAGGAGCAAGGACAACCCAATGTTATCCAATAGAACATAATCCACAGGGCTCTCTAATAAGCCATAGTATATAAGGTAATCATCCAAACACAAGCCTTACTCAATTTCCTGTTCTATCTCTGCTTCTCACTTTATAGCCTAACTTACTTAAGGAATCGTCTTTAGGTGTATGCTACTTGCTGTCTCTTCCTCTTTCTTTCCAGTCTACTACAGTCTATTTCTTGACTCCAACCTGAACTCATGTTCTCTGATCTAAACGTACTGTCCTCTACCCTTCATATTCCTTATCTCACTTAATGGCACAAATATCAGATCTAGTGATGCATTTGTGATGCTTCCTTTCTTGCCGTATTTAATGTTTTCAAATTCTGATTCTTTTCTACCCATCTCTTAAATCCAGCTCTTCTCTCCATCCCTATAATCAACATCACCTCTTGTCTACATGATTTTAAGAGATTCTTTGTTTTTAATTTCTTGTTTTACTTTCAGCTGGAGCAATAGCACAGCAGATAGGGTGTTTACCTTGCACGCGACCAACCATGGTTCGATTCCTCTGTCCCTCTCGGAGAGCCTGGCAAACTACCAAGAGTATCTCACCCGCACAGCAGAGCCTGGCAAGCTACCCGTGGTGAATTCAATATGCCAAAACCAGTAATAAATCTCACAATGGAGACATTACTGGTGCCCACTCAAGCAAATTGATGAGCAATGGGATGACAGTGATAGAGTTTTACTTTTATTTTTTCAACATTATATCATAGATTTAATCATTTTTTTAAAATTTTGCCTGTATTGGGGACTGGAGAGATAGTACAGCGGGTAGGGTGTTTGCTTTCACGCGGTCGACCCAGGTTCAATTCCCAGCATTCCATATGGTTCCCTGAGCACCACCAGGGGTAATTCCTGAGTATAGAGCCAGAAGTAATCCCTGTGCATTGCTGGGTGTGACCCAAAAAGCAAAAAAAAAAAAAAAAGTGAATTTTGCCTGTGATCCACATAGTGTCAAGTGTCTGTTTTCATTATTCACTTCAATAACCAATGTCTTTTTTTAGCCTTGAGTTATTTTTGTTCAGTTTACTCTTGACTTCATGGCTGTCTGCTGCTCCAGAAAGTAAGCCCTGTGATTTCAGGTATTACATCCGAGTTTGCATACCAGTCTGTTCTTAGATTAGAGCACCAATTCTGTCTTACGTTTTCCTGGAGTGAATTGAATACCTTACGCAGACTACTCCTTGAATGCAAGTTCCTTTTGCTTTCACTACCAGCAGCAGCAGCATTGCGGCCGCCGCCGCCCCCACCACCAAGTGATTGTTTTTGACCTTTACTTTGCAGGACTCAGGGCTTACTCCTGGCTCTGAGCTCAGGGGTCATTTTTGGCATTGCTCGGGGGTACATATGTAGAGCTGAGAATTGAATCAATATTAGCTACATGCATGTCAAGTACCTTACCTGCTGCACTATATTGTCTCTCTGGCCACAGGTATTTTTTTTATTTCGAACTACTGTTTTCACTTCCTATGACAGTCAACTGAATATCAGGATCCTTATGTCCGCTTGGCTTGAGGATATTGTCTGAATGTTTCTCATTTACAGAAATACACTTGGTATTTTCTTTGATCTAAGGCGGAGAGAAAGATATATGAGGATTTCAGAGAGTGGTTTTGTCTCCCTACTTTTCAAGTGATCTCCTTCCCTTTCTTTCAGTAATATGTATGTTGTTAATGAATACCCCTTAAAAATTGATTATCCCACAACCTCCTCCCAAAGGAAGCATGGATCATCTTATGGTTTCTGTGCATGAGGAACTGGAGGCTATGTAGCTTGGTTCTTGGCATCAGGACCCCACACAAGTTCAGATGCAGTTTTCTCAAAGCCCATCTTGGAGTGGACATGCCACCATGCTCACAGACATGGTTCCTGGCAGGCCTCCTGTTCTCAGTGACTGATGAATGGAGATATCAGTACTCTGTTACTTGGGCTCTTAGAGATACTCACAGCATGGACACTTACTTTCCCCAGAATAGGGGATCTAAGAGAAAGAAAATGAGAAATGATGAGCAAGAAGGAATCCAGAGTCATTTTGTAACCCAGTCTCTGAAATGAAGTCCCACAACTTTCATGGAAGTTCTGTTCACCAGAAAGAGAGCTCTGTTCCACCTGCACGGGGTTGGGGATTATACAATGGCTTGGTTACCTGGAGAAACAGATCACTGCTGGGGGTCATCTGAGCTAGGAGCTGCCCAGCACAGAGGACTCTCTTCTTCTGAGACCAGGCACAGATTTCTCTAGATTCTTTTAAGCCATGGGGAATCCTGGGTCACATACGCATCAGGGCCTCAACTCCTTGCCAAACTTAGCATTCAGAAGAAAGAGGGAGGTGGAGAAGGTTCTGCTAAGAATAGCTCCCAAGATGATTGTGATTTGAGTTGTTTTTGCACATTGTGCGTTGACACTGAATCATGCAGAGGACCTCAATTACTCCTATTGGCTTGCCCGAGCATCAGTTTCCTGATGACTTACATTATAGTTTCCTAATGAATAAATTAAAAATAGAACTCTATAGCATATAGATACAGAAAAGATATATTTAGACCTTGATTCTTTTTCCTTCCTACATCTCTTCTCCAACTTTTAATTGAGATCATTCTAAAACTTCTTTTGCTTTACCTTAATGTACATATACAGTATGGTTTCTTTTTTATCTAATTCTGATACAAATGCTCCAGCAACAATTAAACTTCATCCAAGTTGACTGAATTATGTGAAAATTCTAATACATTCTTTCTTATATCACAAGCCATAAGAGAAAAATAACAAGGAAAAGATCTAGTTTAGGAGAGATACATGGACAATAAATGGCCATCAATTTTGTCATACTTTCACATAGAACTAAGAATAAAGACTTTTGTAGACTTATTACATGACTCTTTTCCCTACCTTTTATTTTCTTTTGTGCAGATTGTTTCCCAGAGAAAACTGTCCAAGTCCTTGTTGAAACATGGGAACACAGCAGGGAAATCCTCCATCACGGTAAGTTTTCCCCAAGCAACCATGTGCCCTAGATTAGTGCGTGTATAGAGCTGGGTGGTCCACACTGTACATTTGGGAGCTAGGCTCTGGCTATTGGGAGTTAAAGCCACAATCTCTAAACTATCCAATTTGATCCCTTATTTTCCCTTTCTTTCTCCTTCCTGCAAATACAATTTTGACCTTTCCACCTTAGTTTGAAAGTGGATCATTTATAAATTACTTCTGTGCTGGGTGAGGAGAAGATGGAGATGGAGTTGTCCAGCATTCAGAAGATTATGGAATTATCTGTTTTCAAAGTAGCAAAGCCACCAGCTCCTAGCTTTCATGGTTCTGATCATTTAAAACTTGTTCTAAAAACATTTGGTCCAGACATGAGAGATAGCGCAAAGGGATGGGTACATGCTTTGTGGTATATGACCTCCATGTACCACAGGGAGAGACTTTTAAGCACTGAGCTCAGAGTATCCTATGAGCACCACTGGATGTGGCACAAAAACCAAAATCAAACACCTGGCCTGGCATTAATCATGTCTTTTTTAAATAATAGTTTGAGGCTATGCTGCCAATTTGACAGCTTTTAGCTACACATTATTTAAGCATGAGTAAGCTTAAATAATGAGCAGGCACTAGTAATGTCTCCATTGTGAGACTTGTTGTTACTGTTTTTGGCATATCAATTACATCACGAGTAGTTGCCAGGCTCTGCTGTGCGGGTGAGATACTCTTAGTGGCTTGCCAGGCTCTCTGAGAGGGGCAAACCTGGGTTGGCCGAGTGCAAGGCAAATACCCTACCCGATGTGCTATCACTTCAGCCTTAAGCATAAATAAAATTATTTAAAATTTAGTAAAACAAGTATTCATCCTTAGTCATCCTATTTACATATCAAGTGTTCAATACTTATATCGGCCCAGATGCTACTATTTTGGCCTGTACCATAGGTAAAACATTTCTGTCATTGCAAAAATATTCTTTAGAACATGGTAGAGGTGTTTCTAAGTAAAATCTAAACAGTTTTAGTAGAACGTTATTTGAAACTTAGCTATCTGTATCAGAAACATTGAGAAATGTAGGAAAAGTGATTCAACTTTTAGCTGTTTGGATCTCCCATTCTCTATATGCTACCTACCTCACTGCCCTCAAACCATCATCACAACATGCACACATATACACACACGCACACGCACACACACATGCACATACAATGTAAAAAAAAATAGGAGAATATCAACTGCTAGAGAGCTAAAGAGCAAATTGCTAAGAGCAAAACTTCTGCATTTCTTTGAACATTTACTTTTAACTTGAAAGTGATTAATTTTTCAAAAATTCTAATTTAAAAATAGAGCCAGTGGTGAATGTCATGGCTATTTTCCCAAGAACTTACCTGAGTTTGATACTTGAATATTTTAAATGACCACTCTTGTCAAACCTTTTTTGGTTGTCATATTCAATCATAAGAAATGATTCAAATAGTATTTATAAATACCATTTAGTCTCTGAAAGAAATAGACCCAGGGACCACTCCACCAAACCATCAATCCCGAGAAGATGTGGGTTTGAACCCAGAAGATCCCCCTTTCCCAGGGATATAAAACTTCATCTTAACCTCTTTTCTCTAAGAGATCTTTAATATTTCTTCCTCTGCACATTTCAGAAATATTTGATCTCACTCTTAATTTTACATATTTACTCTTTTTATAGGACTGAAGCTATAGCACAGTGGGTAGGGCATTTGCCTTGCACGAGGCTGACCTGGGTTCGATTCCTCCATCCCTCTCGGAGAACTGGCAAGCTACTGAGAGTATCCTGCTAGGCACAGCAGAGCCTGGCAAGCTATCCATGACGTATTCAATATGCCAAAAACAGTAACAATAATTCTCACAATGGAGACATTACTGGTGCCCGCTTGAGCAAATCAGTGAATAACAGGATGACAGTGCTACAGTGCCACTCTTTTTATCTCGGGGTCAAAATATTTGGCTTCAGTCATTTCTAGAAAATACTTGAAAATGTTAGAAAAATACTCTAGGTTTTGAGATCATAGATTTCATGAGCTTTCCAAAATTACCTGTATTCGTGACATAGGTAACTCCTCAAGTGAAGTGTAAGAGATATTAAAGTGACTAAGGGACAAAAGAGAAGTGAATGAAAACTGCAAAGAGAATGTCTCCTTGTTTATGTATTCCATGGTACTTGATTTCTTTATGTGTATCTAGACTTGTGTTCTCATTCCTCAGTTGCTCATACTCTTGGGGGATCTTTTCCTTCTTAGACAAACAAGTGTTAATATTAGGTGTAAAACAACTGATATGTCCAGAGGTAACTGATCTATATAAGTAGAAAGTTGGATTTAATGCCTGGTGATGAAGCTGATCTCAAAGATAGTGGAGATCAAAGTCAAATAAGAGCTTAGTATACTGACATAACTAGTGTAATAAGGTTGTCCACATGCTCTGATCTCTGAATACAGGGCAAAATCCTACCATTATTTATAACTAATTTCACCTCTACAAGTTCGGCACCTAGATTTATGTGGTTATTTTTCTACCACTTTTTCCACCAATTTCTGCTTTGAGATTTTGAGAAGTCTTAACAATTAAATAATGGAAAGTGACCGAATATAAGGGCTTCTTAAATAATATTGTTTCTTCACTTATACTAAAATTGGTCAGGAGCATGTTCTGTTCCCATTTCTCTCTCTCCGCCCCCGCCATTCTCTTTCCACTCGTCCTTCTTCCTTTTCCTTATCCTTTCCCCTCTCTCTTTCTTCGTCTCCGAAAGCTCCAAGCACAAATTATTTTTGAAGAATGAGAATTAGACATTTCTTGGATGACCATTTTTTGATATAAATATTGACCTGGAAAGAACACAGAGAGTCATGAATTCCACATCTCCTTGTTAACTTGTTGATCTGACTCAAAACAGTGGTGATATATTACTGCTTTTCCTTCTTTTATAACTTCACACAGGAAAAATGTTTATAATATGTAGGATATCATTGGTTTGTCCTTTCTCCCTTGCCACAAAGAGTTTATGCATATTTGGTAATAATCTCTAAACATTTTAAGACAACATTGTTATGTCCTGTTCTCCTTGCTACAGGGAGCTTAGGTTTATCAGGTCACACCCATCAAAATGCTCCCGAGTCACTCCCATTCCTTTGTCTATCTGTAACCACTTCTCTATACTCTCTTCCCCAACCAGTTAATCAGCTTTTCCTCTAATCAGACTCTGTTAATTTGTAAGGTCAGACCTTCTAGGACACTGAACTTGTATTGTAAGTTAATATTGCCTTTCTCCTCTCCTCGTGTCTTTTGAATAGTTTACTTTAAAGCAATGTCCTTTTTATATGGACAAAGAAATACAGTTGTTAATATGCTTTTGTAACATGGGATTTAATTGGCTTCAAATATTATTCACTCCTGGGCATCTGCTTTCTCGACTTAAGCCTCAGTTGCCCTTAGTTCCTAGCACCCCAAAGGCAGGGTCCCGATAAGGGATGGGACGGACCCAGGGCAAGCGGTGAGTTATATGCTACCCTGGCATTGAGATGGGCCTGGCCAAAGTGCCTAATGCTTAACTATAAGTTAAGAGCTTGGTCATGGACATGTCATATCATGATCCAAAAGTAAGGACAGACTAGGGCCCTGCTAGGGATAGGAAAGACTAATCTGGCCTGAGCAGTGTAGTCTGATATCGAGGTGACCCCAGGAAAGCAATTCTATAAGCTTAATGCATCTCTTGCTATGTCCATACAAAATGATTAATATTATGAATGCGTATATGTTAGTTGGACAAGGAGAGGAGAAACACACCCATGGGATTCCACTCTTGGGTGGGTCTTCCTGCTGAAAGAGTATCTGTCCTAGAAGAAGCATCCCCTGAGGGAAAGAAATTTACCCTTATTGATTGTGACCACACCTATGTGTAAGCCCCAACCCCTCATGCTTGGGGATTTAACTAGGCTGAAAGAGGGGGGTGGGGGCCAGTTCCAGTGCCAGATCTAGAGAAGCCAGATCGAGATCCAGATCCAGGGCGAGAAGGAGAATGAAGTAGCATGGGGGGAGGAAGAAGCAGGAGGAGAATCAGAGGAGAATGGAGATGGGAATGGAATAAACTGCAACTGAGACCAACCAGCCTGGCCCCGTTCCTTCCTTCGCCTGCCTCATCATTGCCATCAACCTCCCTGGGGTCGGGGAGGTGGCTGGAGACTACCAAACGCGGGTGGCGGGAGAGATAGAGCACTGCTGCCCTGCGCCTGGTGTGGTGCCGCCCCTTCTTTTTTTGTGTGTTTACACAATAATTATTTTTGTGCCACCCAGTACTGTGTAAGCTTTAAAGAAGTTCTTTTTGATTACATGTCCAAATATCTAGCTTATATACCACTTATTATATTTTCTTGCTTTGCATACATGATTTAGTAAATTTATTTCCTCTGTTGTCTATTCTAGGGAATTCCCCCTGCACACCTGGTAATGGTAGAAATGACTGTTGCCATGTTATAGAAATGCATCAGTTATTCTTGACTTTTGGACTCAATATGAGCTAATTTTTTTTAAGAATTTCTAGGTCAAGACATCCAACAACTACCACCAACACTGAACTGATGTGTTTTCTTTTTCTTTAGGTGATTGCTGAAGAATTATCTGGCAATGATGACTATGTTGAACTTGCATTCAATGCGCGGAAATTGGATGACAAGGTAAAGTATTTGGCATTGGTCTTGTTGAAGGAAGTAATAAAGCTAACACAGTTTAATAAGACTTCCCCCTGCAGCTATGCTTTCTCTTTCAACCACCATTATTAAATAGATCAAAGATTTCAGAGAGATCCACAGAGTAAGACTTCACCCCAATTGAGAAGTAGTTGATAAGAAAGGAGAGAGACAGTAATTAAAACCAATTTTATGATACTAAGACTTTATTTGTTCCCTAATGCCACAGGTTAGAAGTGCACAGGTAAAAGTTATTTAACCACACCAAATAGAGATATTTTCAAGGAAAAGATATGAAAGGGAAGAAAAATGACACCTCTGTTGAAGAATTACAGGGTTGAGAGGTTTTCATGCCTTATTTTTTTCAACACATTTCTTTTTACATGTAACGGGGATTATTAACTGCTTTGCAGAGAAAGAAATCAATTTAAAGATAAAGTAACTTGGTAAGCATCACCCTATATGTTACTCCAGATCCTCTGAGAAGTTCACACCAAGATAGGGTTAAATATGTGAGGTTTTATTAAGAGAAATATCTGTGCACGAAGGAAATCTGCCAGAGTTGATTGACCATGACGCAAGTCTGACCCTAGTCGTGGGGTGGGGAGAGAGCTGAGTGGCAGTGCCCTGGAAGGCCATGCACTCTAAGGAATATTCAGAAAAATCAACAAGGAATTTTAAAGCCAAAATCAACCATCAAGCTCTTTCCATTGTCTCCTATGCCTACTAAATAACCCTTCCATTCTCAATGAGGAACAGCCTATAGGGAGCCTCAGTTTCATGCAAATGCAGACTGGATTTGGGAGCCTAGCAAGTGAATCTCTTAAATGTCTTTGGAAATTTTTCTGAATATCTTCTCAGAGTTCCACTCTCTGCTAGGAGGTGGTAAGACTGAGAAACCAGTTCCATGGCAGTCTGTTTTCACCAGTATTTTATCTCACAACTTTTATTCAATCATAAGCTGTGTTGTCTTATAGACACAACAAAAGTTTTATGATCTCCACCTCCCCAACCTCATCGACCTTGGGACTCAATTTTCTGAGAATAAAACAGGAATAGGGAACATGACGATGCAGAGCCACTTTCTCCAATATTTACTGTTATTAAACTGAAAGAGGGGGCCAGAGAGATAGTACAGTAGGTAGGTGCTTACCTTCCACACTGCTAACTTGAGTTCAATCCTGGCATCCCATATGGTCCCCTAACCCCATCAGGGATGATTCCTGAGTGTGGAGCCAGGACTAACCCCTGAATATTGCCATATGTGACCCCCAAAGCAAAAAGAAAAACTGAAAAAGATAAAAGTAATGTCTCAAACAAGTTTCTAAAGACTTACACAGTGGTTTGTCTACTAACATGTCTTCCTAACTTTTTACTACAAAAATACTCAACCCATTTGTACATTTGTTAATTTGCTTTCTTATTTAGTCACTTATTCAACTGTTCATCATTTATTTCCTAAACCTTTGTTGTGTGTTATGCATGAGATTGTGAAGAAAAGACTGGCTTTAAAGCACCCTTAGACTCACAACCTAGAATTCACCATTTTAAGCATATGAAATACACAGTTAAGCAGCAGATGATACTTTAGGTCTGATAGGATGTGATAAGTGATCCATAATCAGAGTGTTCTAAAAAGGGCAATTTCATTCTGCCTGGGGACTCAGGAAAGACTTTATTCTTATGAACAAACTGTATTTGAAATTTTTTTTAAATGTCTTGAGTTGATTCACAAACCTTTGCCTTTTGACGGTGTTGTGGGCAAGGTGCTGGGAATTGCAATGTATGCTGATATCAGTTGGGTGCGAGCTTTTAACCCTCACTTCCTTATGACTATTATACTCTTTCTTATCCATTATCACCCCAAGTTTCAGAATAATTCACCAAACTGCTCTTTATTATCTTCCCTGGTGCCATTATCAGCCACTGGGTCAGTGTGTAGCAATTTTAAGCTACTCACTTAATGGCTTATAATGGCTTCTTTCCACTTAGTATTCTCTTAAGTACCTCTAATTTGTCCTCCTACTGACTTATGTTACTATGTGAGGGGACTTGGGGTTTAGTTAGCAGGTCCATTGGCTCGAAGGTATTTGAACAGTTCCCCTTTATTCACTGAGCATTTGGCCCTGTGAGAATATGGTTCTAAAGGATCACTCCCACCCTTGCCTGTCTGATCTTCCAAGGTATCTGTGAATGCTGAGCGTCATGCCCCATTGCTGTACATCCTATGTCACTCATCATACCTCCATATGATGGACCAATCTTAATAGTTCACAAAGTAGACTGTGTTCAGGACAAAACAGAGATTCGGTTTGGCCTGGAAATGGAATTGTCTTAGGTAGGTAGAAAAAGTAAACTTTTAGAAATGAGCAAGGTGACACCCCAAAATCATCTAATACAAACTCTCATGCACATGAAGGCTCAGCAAACACACTAAACACTAAACCACAGACACATAGTTAATGATTCAACCACAGACATCTGGCTAAAGCTTTTCTCTTGCTGCATAACACTCAGGCACAAAACCTAGTGACTTCAATGCTATCTGTATTATGTCATGATCTTGAGGGTCAGAAATTCAGGCAGGCTTAGCTAGGCAGTTCTGCTCCTTATCATGTAGACTCTAGATGTTCAAAGGTCCTTAATTTTAGAGAGGACAAACTTGTATCCCTTTGGATGATGCCTAACTCTTCAGATGATGACAAAGTTGGGTTCAACCTGGCCAGCCATCTGGTGTCCACACCCCCACAGTGGTTCTGATATAGACATACTTCCACCAGACTGGCTGGAGACCACCAAACAAAACTAGGTAGATGGCAGGAGGCCTTTTATAATCCAACCTTAGGACTCATGCAACATCCCCTCTGTTTCATTAGGTTGATGACAAACAAATTATAGTCCAATCCGGAATCAAGAAGAAGGCAGTTAGGTTCCTCATCTTGATGGGGAAATGACAAATTCATATTGTAGAAGAGCACGTGGACTGTGAACATTGTTGTTATCATTTTTAGTAAAAGACCAATGCCACAGTATCTTGTGACAGAACAAAAAAGATGGTACAATTATTTAATATTTTGGCTGCAATTGTTCCGAAGTTTCTCAAGAAAACCCTTCCCGTGTTAGCAGCTGAACTTAACATATCTAGTAATTGAGAAAATATATCAAAACTAAAAGCCACAATGAGAAAAAAAAAAGGTCTTAACTGAAACATTGTTAATGAACACCATGAGAGCAACTGATATCTATATACACCTGAAAATTGGAGTTTAGAGATATATTATCAGATATTCTCAGACCATGATTATGACAAGTGTGGATTCCCAATCTCCTGGGAGGAACACTGGCACTTACCCAGGGATCCTAATACCTCAGGGAGAAAGCCCCAGGTATAACCCAAGTGCTCTCTTTTACAGATGAGTTTCAAGAGTTTCAGAGTTTTGAAGTTATTCATCCAAGGTCTGTCTATCTGTCTGTCTGTCTGTATTTCTCTCTCTCTCTCTCTCTCTCTCTCTCTCTCTCTCTCTCTCTCTCTCTCTCTCTCTCACACACACACACACACACACACACACACACACACACACACACACACCCCTATCAGTGAGAGAGTGAGAGAAAGGGATTCAGTCAGCTTGCTTGCCTAATTAATACCTAAATCTTCCTTCAGGGCAGAGGCTAATGAATGAAATTGACTTGGCCTCCAGATAGGGAAGACATGGTCCAGGACAGCAATTTCAGAGAGAAACGAAGCCAGGGAGAAGGGAGGTGAGGGTTTGCTGCTGTCCTAAGTTCCCAAGGTTTTAAGACCCTTTCAGAAAAATACACGTGGTCAAACAATTTTTAGAATAACATAAGTCCTTATTTTCTTCACTCTCAATCTCTCACATACATATAGTATTTTTCTAGAAGTGACTTGCTCTGCCTAATGTAACGGAATGGATGCAGAAGCATATGTGAAAAGCCTTCTGACTTCTGTAAAGCCTGTCAGTAAAATTGATGTTTGGAGCTCTAAAATAATACCAATCTTCTTGCTAATTTTTAAATTTGAAAAATAGAATCTGTTTTGTATTAGAATGCTTTATCAGTTATCAATGGACTTATTTTCTTATCAATAATGACACAGAAAAAAATATTTTGAATTTTTTTCAGTTTTAGTTTATAAAATGGTAACTATTAATAGCTATAATCAATGCTGACCAAGGCTCTTTAGGGTTCTCATAATTTTTTAAAACATACAGGCATCTGTGACAGAAAAGTTTTAAGAGTATACATACACAGAAGCACCTAACATTTTTTTCAAACCACAGTGTCAGAGAAATTTCCCTCATTGTTTTGCTAAAGATTGTTGATGTTATCTTGTTTTTCCAATGCTGTGGAGCAGAATAGAGTTCTTGAAATGTACTTGAGATGAAAACTCAGAATCCTTGAACTCCAATAGGCAGCCTTCAATAAATAAAGACAGAAATAGATTAAGTAAGTGGAGAATAACCTGTTAATCTAGTATTTGCGCAATCCATTTTGTAGGGGGGCCAGGCTTTCTAACTTTGAAAGCATATGTTTTACTCCAGCAGCTTGCTGGCAATTAATCCAACAATAGACATGAATGAATGTAATCACTTTGGAACATTCAAGCTAATGAGATATTCTTTTTCCCTCCTTTCTTGTTGTCTTTGGAGCTGATTTTCATGCTGGTGGTCTCTATATAGTAATAGAAAGCATTATAAATTGCATTTTTAAGTATACTCATGCTGCTAGTTTGAAGGGGTGGCATAGAAGCAAACAAATCTGTCTCTAAAACAGAGGTCGGTAAACTTTCTCTCTAGAGGGCCAGATGGTAAATGTTTTAGGCTTTGTAGGCCATATGGTCTCTATCCCAACTACTCAGATCTGCCTCAGAAGCATGAAAAAAAGCCATAGACAGTACATAAATGAATGAGTGTGGCAGTGTTCCAATAAAACTTTATTCACAAAAACAGACAGTGGGCTAGATTTGTTCCATACAGCAAAGTTGCCCATCCCTGCTCTAAAACAATTATCAATTCCCTAACTGTTCTGCTGGAATGTCATCCTATTCATATATGCTCCTTTGGAAATGCAATCTAGTCTTCATTAAGGATAGAAAATTATAATGAATGAGCATCTACAACGTACCTAGTGTCAGGTATCTACCCTATAGTACTTCTAAAATTTATAACCATATTCCCAAAGGGGAGTACATCATTCTATTTACCGATGAAGCATAGTAAAATTAAATTTGTTCAATGTCACCAAGATAATAAGCCGAGTTTGTATATGACCCTGAATGTTCCACTCTTTTAGTTCCAGTACCTAGATCACTTTTCAAGATCATTATCATGAAAATGTCTTCCTTCCTTCCTTCCTTCCTTCCTTCCTTCCTTCCTTCCTTCCTTCCTTCCTTCCTTCCTTCCTTCCTTCCTTCCTCCCTTCCTTCCTTCCTTCCTTCCTTCCTTCCTTCCTTCCTCCCTCCCTCCCCCTTCCTTCCTCCCTCCCTCCCTTCCTTCCTCCCTTCCTTCCTCCCTTCCTTCCTTCCTTCCTTCCTTCCTTCCTTCCTTCCTTCCTCCCTCCCTCCCTCCCCCCTTCCTTCCTCCCTCCCTCCCTCCCTTCCTCCCTCCCTTCCTTCCTCCCTTCCTTCCTTCCTTCCTTCCTTCCTTCCTTCCTTCCTTCCTTCCTTCCTCCCTTCCTTCCTCCCTCCCTCCCTCCCTCCCTTCCTCCCTTCCTTCCTCCCTTCCTTCCTTCCTTCCTTCCTTCCTTCCTTCCTTCCTTCCTTCCTTCCTCCCTCCCTCCCTCCCTCCCTCCCTCCCTCCCTCCCTCCCTCCCTCCCTCCCTCCCTCCCTCCCTTCCTTCCTTCCTTCCTTCCTTCCTTCCTTCCTTCCCTCCCTCCCTCTCTTCTTTTCTACCTTCTTTCCTTCCTTACATTTGGGGGGTGAGGGGAGCACACCCAGTGGTGCTCAGGACTTACCTGGCTCTGTTCTCAGGGATCACTCCTAGTGGTGCGTGAGCGACCATATGAAGTGCCAGGGATTGAACATGAGGCAGCTGCTTGCAAGGCAAATGCCCTGACTGCTGTATTATCTCTCCAGCCCTTTCTTTTATCAATTCCAAACCTCCATTGATTGCTTATTGCCCTTTATTGAACTTTCATTTTGGACTAAAGAGCAGGTGAGCATTCCCTCCAAATTAACTTTTTAAGTTCACCAATCATTTTTGTAAGTTTCTAGGCTTTCTAACATTGAAAGCATATGCTTGAAAGTGAGGCATAATTTTATGAAAATACCTCAATTATTCATCTTCATTGCACTGAACTATCCCAAGAACTATCTTCATGCTGATAGCCAAGCAGAAAAAGGTGAAAATTCCAGTGTGCCCAAGCAGTTACTATGGGCACAACCAGAGCTATTGTTTTTAGTAAGTTGATGCCAGTGGACACTCCCCATGGCCCAGACTTGAATGTGGTTCAATTAACACAAATTTTTGAACATATATTTCAAATATCTTTGAGAGGTTAGTGGTAGTTTTCTTTTCGGGAATAGTATGCCTTCTTTTTTTCTTTTGGTCACACACAGCAATGCACAGGGGTTACTCTTGGCTCATGCACTCAGGAATTACTCCTGGCGGTGCTCTGGGGACCATATGGGATGCTGGGATTCAAACCCGGGTCGGCCGCGTGAAAGGCAAACGCCCTACCCACTGTGCTATTGTTCCAGCCCCATAGTATGCCTTCTTAATGGCAGTTGCCCCAGATATTTGTACGGTGTTTTACAAAGGGTTCTTCTGAGTTCTGTCTATTGCTAATGATCATTATGTGGCACTTTTTTGAATGTTTGCCATGAGGCCAAGACTGAACTCAACATTCTACATGCCTGAGCTCCTCTAACCAGATAACCGTGAGGCAAGCATCATGCTTATTCCCTCCATTTATATACAAAGAAACAAAGACTTGTTGAAAGTAATTTCATTCTAGAATTATATGTAATGCAAGCAACATTTGACAGTAGCCCCCAAACCTGCAAGCTGCACATTTGATCGACAGTTACTTGAGAGCAGAGATTGTATCTGATCTTTCTCTCCTCAGTGTGCAATATGTCTTCCTAGAAATCTTTTTGTAACCCTAAATAGTATTTTTTGAAGATGTGAAATAAAGTGCTGGGAAGATAACTCAAGTTGTAGAGCATGTACCTATCATGTAGGGTCCTGAGTTCAAATCCTGGACAATGCATGGGCCTCCTGGGCCCATCAGACTCACATAACCAGGCATAACATCACCAGGAGTGGCTCTAAGTACCTCTAGTCAGGAGCCACCTTCAACATCACTCAATCACTTTGTATGACCCCTTTTAAAAAAATGAAATAAAATTAATAAAATAATATTTTCAATGCAGAGAGAGTATGTGTATGTATATACATACATATGTATATACATATATACATACGTACATACACATATATAGTATTGGGGTTTACACCCAATGGTGCTCAGGACTTATTCCTGGCTTTGTGCTCAGGGATCATTTCTGGAGTCACTTGGGGGACTTTAATTGGTACCAGGGATCAAAACAGTTTGACCACATGCAAGGCAAATGCCTTAACCCAGGAAAGCAAGAAAGTGAGAAAGGGGCAGGAGAGGGCAGGGCAGGACTCACCAAAATGTAATTAACAGAGCTAGTTTTCTCCCTAGTTTAGTCATTTTTACATTTTTCTACAATTTTATTTTAAAAATCAAAGTAATAATAGGAAAAGTTTAAAATTACAAATAAAAGAAAAAAGAAAAAGAATGGAGGGTGTTCCTCCCGTATAATCACCAATTGTTAGGAAAGCTTTCCTTGAAGATCAGAAGCCAGAGTAAGTCTAAAGCTTCCAGAGAAGGAACCCCAGGTCAACTAGGAACAAAACAACGTGGCCACCATCCAATAGTGATAGGAGGAAACTGGGATAGTTCAGATTTTTGAGGTGGGTGTTGAAACGAGTCCAGGCTTCAGGAAATATCTCAAGAAAATGCCTAGAAGTGAGAATCATTTATAAGTGTATTTGGAAGGAATACAGATACCATGATGAAAAAAAAAAAAACACAAGGTTTGAGGGATAAACTTAGGGACAAAAGCAGCTGTTGTAGGTAATTGACAGGATGAAGGTGGTGAGAATCTGGCACCTTCAGAAATAGAGTGAAAGTTCTATTCCAGACTGGCTGTTATAGAGTCAGTGATTCCTGGCGGGGGGCACAGGTGCAGGGAAAAGCCAGTATGAGAGATCCACACCCTTACTTCCCTGTCTTCTCTCTCTGAGAGATCCCACAAACTTTCTAGGCTAATACTCATTACTGAACAGCCAATCTGATTATTTTCTTGCTCAGAATCATTCAGTGACTCACCACAGCTGCTTAGTATCCTTTCCATAGTTACTTCTTCCCATCTTTCTCAGTCGGTTCCCTCTCTAGATATACCCTTCACACTTATATTTTCACCTAAAAACTCCATCAACTCTTCTTTATTGCACATTTTCTCCTTTTCTTCCTGTTTCCTTCATGTATCTATCCATACATAGTACTGAGGATGCTTACTATATACTGCTCTTACCACTACACTGTATGGTACTTTGGAGGAATGAGACCACGTCTTGTCTTTCCTTGTATATTAATAGCAACCACAGTGGCACTATGACCCATAAATCATTTCTTACTATTCTTTTGAGCTAATGACTGGAATGGCAGAGTCTCCTGCCCCCGTGCCTGGCAGTCTTTACCAGGGCCTCTCAGAGGGGGGGCGGGTTGAGTTTCCCTCCCTGCCCTGAGCAGAGCCCCAGCAGCCAAAGACCTCTGGAACCCAGCCATAGCTATGCTCAAGGCCCCTAGTTCTCCCTATTGGAGAACCCGGCAAGCTACTGAGAGTATCCTGCCCGCACAGTAGAGCCTGGCATGCTCCTTGTGGCGTATTCAATATACCAAAACCAGTAACAATGATGGGTTTCATTCCCATGACCCTGAAAGCGCCTCAAATGCGGCACCGTTGGGAAGGACGAGTGAAGAGAGGCTGCTAAAATCTCAGGGATAGAATGAATGGAGGTGTTACTGGCGCCCGCTAGAGTAGATCGATAAACAATGGGATGACAGTAATACAGTGATACAGTGAATGACTGGAATAGCTAAGCTTCTTTTTTTTTCTTTACTGAAATTTAGATCTCAGGGGGAAAACAATCATCGATGAAACACAGTAAGAATGTTATGACAAAAGCTATGGCACACATTCCTTTTGCTACCTTGTGTTCCTCTCATTTATTTATACATTCATTCAAACATTCAATAAGCGCTCTGTATCTCTCAAAACTAGACCCTATGTTGGGAAAATTGTAAAATATGAAAGAAAATGAAAACCATTGCTTCCCTCCGAGAGTACATAATCTATTAGGATAAAGTTAACAAGTTTTAAAAGAAAGTTTGTGTATTGGTCTGCTTTCCAGTAATGGAGTATCTATTTATTTCATATTATTCTCTTGATGAAACAACTTACATTCCTGATAAGGTATGGAGACATTTGTTTGAGATTTCTATGCCTCTCCAGATTTGAGGAGCCAAGAAACTCTGCAGAGCAGAGAAATCCATTGAGATCAGTCAGGTTGTTATGACAATTTTCCATCCAAGGTTGATTTATAAAATAACTTGACTAACTTGACTAGAAGGGCTGGGCACCCTAGCAGAAAATTACTAATAAGACTTACAGGAATTGAGCAGGGTTTTTGATAATATTATGGGACTGAGAAAGCAAAAGTGAAGTACATAGCTATTAAGAAAGCAAAAGCTCAAGATGCACAAGTACTTTAGTGTAGGAAAGAAGTCTAGTAGCCTGAAAAACTGAGCCTCCCAAAGAATTTGCCAATTAGCAAATAGCAAACATAAAGAGAAAACTGGAAAGTCAAGAGATTATGGAGATAAACAAAAGCCCGTGAGAGTATCATAAATAAGAATTAACTTTAAAGCCTTGTCAGTCAGGGAAGGAAGAGGCCTCTTTGGAGGAATAGTCTTTCTTTTGTAGCTCTCTAAGTTCTATATCCAGAGAGTCAAATAATAAATTAGACCCTCAAGGACTTTTGAAGAAACCAATTGTTCAGTCTTCATTGGATTTAGGTAACTGCTCCACCCTCATTCTAACTTTTTGCCAGAAATAAAAAATTCATAAGAATTTTAATCATTTTATCATATGATGTAGTCCTGGTGTTTAATAAAAAAATTAACAAGCATATCAAGTGGCAGAACCAAGAAACATCATAGAAAAGCAGCCCCTAGGTGATCCATATATTGTATTCATCAAACGTAGTCTTTATAACTAATGAAGGTGTATAAGACAGCTGTGTTGCTTGTTAGAGATACGGAATATGAGTTAAGCTTTGAAGAATATTTTGGATTTTAATCAAGTACTTCTCAAAGAATTTGGTGTTCAAATGCAGCCCCTTGCAATGAAGCTGGGAGAAATAACAAAGCTGGCCAAGAGCATATCTAGGAGTATTTGATACAGGATTGCATAAAAGAGAAGATAAAAAAATCTTATTTCTATTTATCTATTTTAGGATTTCTTCAGTAAATCAGACCCATTTCTGGAAATCTTTCGTATGAACGATGACGCCACACAGCAGCTGGTGCACAGAACAGAGGTGAGAAGAGTCATCTTTGAAGATGACAAATTGATCTGCCTCAAGAAATCTCTTACATTTATTTTATTTTAAATTAATTTAATTGAAAGGGTTGGGCCACATCCAATCATTCTTAGGGACAACTCCAAGCTCTGTGCTGAAGAAGAAGCTTACATTTGTTATTCTCTAGCTTTGTATTGGTCCTAGGGTCTTTGCTATGTTAAAGATGACTCTGTCTTTTGTATCCTTTTTTATTTTGCTCTGTTTGCTTAGATATTAGAATAGAAGTCCCTCACTCAACTGTAATTTCTGTTATGAACTATTTCTACAGCCAGCCAGTGACTTTATTAATAATTAAACTATAAATCACAGCTAATATTTTATGAGTGACAAATTGGTATTTATGAAATGAGTTATATTCCTCAAAACAATCCTTTCACATTATTATTATAAGTTGGCAAGCGTGGAATAGAAATAGCTGTCCTGTCTAAGCCATCCACTTTTCCATATTCATCTCTCTTTTCTCTTCATAAAACTCCAAGCCTTACCCCTCAATATCTGAACCAATATTCACCACCACACACTCATTCAACAACCAACCCCAATCTTCAAGCAAATCCAGAGATAGTCTGTGAAGGTTAGAAGTGCATAGATTTGGAGGAAATAGTTTAATGTGATAGATGACTTGGAGTGAGAAAATTCTGTTGTGGTTACATACCTGTTGCTCATAACGATAGAACCCTCATGACTTTCATAAAATAAATGTGGGGATGCCATGTTCTCACTACTCTATACTGGAAATCCATTTTCCCAAACAGAGTGGCAGGAGCATACCATTGAGTTTTCAAGGAGGGGGTGGTACTTGGTAGTAGAAGTGGGAGGTACTTGGTAGTAGAAGACTTGTTGCCATGTGTAAGGCCCTAGATTTCATTTCTGAAACACACAAAGTTATAGATCTAGAACTCTTCAAACCTAAGGTAGATAACTTGAACTTTATAAATTCTATTAAATAATAGAACGACTAGAACGCATATATAGTATGTTCACATGGTATAGCACAGTTTGACTATTTGGAACTTAATCCTGGAGGTACAACTAACTTGGAACTGTCTTTGTATGGCACTTCATCACCATCACTATCTCACAGAGAGATTTTTGGGGTGGAAAGAAAAGAAGTAAATAAGATTTAAGGAGAATCAAAAGTGTCCAGGCTCCAGTTATTGAATGGAGGCTTTATTGGGTATAGATGGATGGTGTTATTGGATCTCTCTCACAGGAGTGTCCTAAATTCTACTCTTAGGAATCTCTAAAACGTTCCCCATGAGCCTAAGGCTAAAGAGTTTCTGGAGTATCGGAATAAGGTTGTAATGTTTTCTAGTGAGTCCAGCAACAGAGTATTGATTGTTTCTCCTTCTTATTCAATAGTTACAAAGTAATGTGCACACACAAATAGTCATTTCAGATTAATTTTTTTAGTCAGAATTTTGATTTGATATTGAGTTTTTCAAAACAGTTGCAATGAAATATCTTCACTTCTTAGTATTTTTATATAAAGGTGAAAAATTTAAATTAACCCAAACAATTTTATATAACTTCTCATTATCACTTTGATAATCCTTAGGGTATCAAAGTAAAAGACAAAGCTCCACAGAAACATTATTTTTTCTGTTTTGATGCATTAAAAGGAACATAATGAGCCCATAATATGATGAAAAATTCATAGTTATGTTAAGGAATTCATTAAAAGGGGAAATCACTTATAAAATATGTTTTTGTATAAAATTAACATTTTATAACGCTATGACTTCTGTTAACCATAATCTTCATATAAATAAAAAGTAATATACTGTAAATTCCATTAAATTTTATTCAAATGCCCTATTTATCAGTGGCTCTCAATTTTTTATTTTTTTGTTCATAATACTATTAATAATAATTATTAATACTATTATTAATAATCGGGCTGGAGCGATAGCACAGCAGGTTAGACATTTGCCTTGCATGCGGCAGACCCAAGTTCGATTTCTCTGTCCCTCTCGGAGAGCCCGGCAAGTTACCGAGAGTATCCGCCCACATGGCAGAGCCTGGCAAGCTACCCGTGGAGTATTGGATATGCCAAAAGCCAAAAACAGTAACAACAAGTCTCACAATGGAGATGCTAATGGTGCCCGCTGGAGCAAACCAATGGACAATGGGACAACAGTGCATTATTAATAATTAAAATGCATTAATAATGCTACAGTGCATTATTAATAATTAAAAATGGACTAAATTCCAACACCACATACATCACCAGTATACCTATCTCACTCCATGAAGTATCCCAAACCCCTTGCCTCTTACCCCTTCCCACACACAATAGTTCTCAATTTTTATGTACTGCATATCCACCTCCAAAATTTCTGACAGTAAGTCCTGGTGTAGCCTAGAAATTTGCATTTTTAACAAATTTCTACTGCTACTCCAGGGATCACCTTTGGGTCTACAGTACAGTAGATGATTCTACTGCTGGTTCAGGATCACCTTTGGGTCTACAATACAAAGCACAATCCTAGGCCCAGAGCAGGTATATGTATATTCTAAGTCAAGTAGAATTATTTGAATAACAATGTTGAATTCCTGGATAAGACTTGACTCCTCCTTTGATTCTTGGCTAGTTTTAACCAAGTTCATAATTAGTAAGCTGCTTTTCAAAGTGTTTTACTGTATTATAGAATTAGTTTATGACACCGAAGATCTGCCATGCTATGCCTTTCTAGGATATCCTAATTAAAATAGTTATGAGCCATTTTATGTCTGTTCTTGGGACTTTTCCCCCCCCTAGAAACTTCTCTGACTTTCAAGATGATCAAACTCAAGGTTATCAAATGCCACTCAATTCTTCCTCAGTAGGGTTGTCTTGCCATATACTCTATACTCATCAATATGTAGTGTATGACCAGTGTTTCCTTACACTGGTCTCAATAAAAGAAATTGTATGCCTCTTTTATGATTTTATCAGAGAATAGACAACTCCTATTATCTGAAGCTCCTTCACTGGAACTCAAAGAAAGCCCATCTTCATCATCCCATCCCTTTGTGTTATTGAGGTGTCATCCCCAACGTTTACATTCTGTCACTATGATTGTCACTATTCATGAAACAGCAGCCAGAGCAGTGACTACAGGAGTTCTGTCCATAATCACCTAACTAGTGGGCACCTTTAAAATGTACTACTCCTGGGGCTGGAGAAATAGAACAGCAGGTAGGGTGTTTGCCTTGCACGGGGCCGACCCGGGTTTGATTCCCAGCATCCTATATGGTCCCCTGAGCACCACCAGGAGTTAATTCCTGAGTGCATGAGCCAGGAGTAAGCCTTGTGCATCGCTGGGTGTGACCCAAAAAGCAAAAAAAAAAAAAATTGTACTACTCCAAGTGTTCATTAAGGCACCTGTTACAGACAATTGTCTCTTTCTTAAGTGTCACAGTACTTCTGATCTTATGTTGAAATGTCAGTGTCAAGCCACTCCCCCCAACAATAACAACAACAACATGCCTTTCTCTCTTTTCTCAGGTTGTGATGAATAACTTAAGCCCTGCCTGGAAATCATTCAAAGTATCAGTAAATTCTCTATGCAGTGGAGATCCAGATCGCCGGCTAAAGGTCAGAACTCTATTTCCAAGGGATGCAATTGTTTCCATTCTTTTTAATTTTCTTCTTCCCTTTCAAGATCCAAAATGTTCTGTTCAACTTAATCAAATCTCCACATTTTGATGGAAGAAATGAGGGTGATTTCTTTAGAGTTATTAAAACTCGTGAGGTAGCCCTAACTGAATCCCAATTGAGTTATGTCGAAGCCAAAACCCATGACTTCTCAGAGAAAAACTGGCAATAGGCTCAGAGTATAATTGGGGTGTTTATTATTGTCATCATCTTTTTTAAAATTTTATTGACTCACTGCAAGATAGTTGCAAGCTTTCATGTTTGGGTTACAATTACACATCTTTATGATTATTATTACTATGATTTTAGGGACTATATTGGCTGTGCTTAGAACTAACTCCTGTCTGAGCTCAATATCACTTTTGGTAGGCTTAAGGGACCATATAGAGCTCAGGGGATTGAACTTGGGTAAACTACATGCAAGGTAAGTGCACTATCCACTGTATTATCTCTCTAGTCACTATAATTGGGAGTTTTAGGAACACCAATATTGCTATGTCCATGACTTATCATTGCATTGAAGACTGTTCTAGAATTCATTTTAATGCAAGCCTTTTATTTAACCTATGATTCTCTGTACTGGCTAACTGAGGTCACCAGAAAGTCCTTTTTGTCTTGGTTTGGCTCCATCATGTGTCTGTGGCCAGCTACATGTGACTTTGCCTCTGGGTTTGACTGGCTGTCACCTGCAATGACTGGGAGGTGGGGTCCTTAGTTTCTTATCACTCAGAAAGTTATCTTGAACACACAATGACCTCAGAGTTCAAAAGGAGAAACCACAGACATTGCAAGGTGCCTTTCTCACTCTAGATCATTTCCCTCTATTGGCCAATGCAAATCTCACAGTCATCCCAGATTCAAGGAGGGAGAAAAGACTCTTTGGTGAAAGAGCTGAAAAATAGTATGACCATTCAAAAAAAAAAATCTACCACAAGTCCTCTTTTAGTATCAATGGAAATGTAGGAATTTGAAAAACAAGATACGTTGTGAGGGTCAGAATAATGAAATGAAGATCCTGGTTGACTGCAGAAGCACATTCCAAGAGATATTCCCTATAATCCTTGGCCCTTTCTCTATCTTTAAAAAATTTTTTTTTATTCTTAAAGACTCACAATTAATTAATTAATTAATTAATTGATCGATAAATTTTTGCTTTTAGGTCACACCTGGCTATGCACAGGGGTTACTCCTGGCTTTGCACTCAGGAATTACTCCTGGCGGCGCTCAGGGATGCTGGGAATGAAACCTGGGTTGGCCACATGCAAGGCAAACACCCCCTATCTGCTGTGCTATCACTCCAGCCCTGGCCTTTTCTCTGTCTTGGAAGTTCAGAAACTGTGTTGTCAGTGCATCAGAGTTGATTCTACTAACTCAGGATGACTAAATGACTCCAATTGAAACTGGAATTTATATTCCAAAAACTTCACATTCCGTGAGAAATATAACCATCACATAGACTCATTTTGACTTCATAGGGCATTTTCTCCATGCATGCAAACTACTGAGAAGGTAATTGCTGGGAATTTGTTGAAAGTAGTCTGAAGGCAGATTCTGGATAATGGATATAATCAGTGGCTTCAGACTCTGAATGTTGGGCATCTACCCTCAGTATGGAAATATATCTCCTTCTAAAGCTAGAGAGACAGTACAAGTAAGTTTTTGCCTTGCATGTGGCTGACCTGGGTTCTATCCCCGGAATCCCATCTGGTCCTCTAAGCACTGTCAGGAATAATTCCTGAGCACAGAGCCAGGAGTAATTCCTGAGCATCACTGGGTATGGCCCAAAACAAAACAAAACATAAAATGAAATATACATCCTTTTGACAGACTAAACACTTGTATTGGTCTTTCAGAGCCCCTCAGATTCTTTTAAAGGGATATTGTCAATGTCTATCGGTTCAGCTTTGTGTTTTCCTTACTTCTTTTTTGTCCCACAAGCCTTCTGATAGATATTCTTTTTTATTTGCCAGTGTTATCAGATTAGAATCCTATCTGCTTGGTTCATCACAGATTTTTTTTAATGTAGAGTTATGTATGGGTTATGTATGGGACTTTGTAGTTGAGCTAAGCAGACAAGTTTATTTCCATCCTCTGAGGGCAGTTTAGAGATAATCCTAATACCTCTTCTAAGATTTCAGGTGTTTCAAGTTTGAACCCCTCCCACCCTTGCAACTGTCTTTCATGCCATATGCAAGACTCATGATATCTGAGTCTCCATGTGTAAGCTCATAAATGGAATGGCTAAGAACTATGGCTTTGGGCATGGAGTGATGATGACTGTCTCTATTATGAGCTGTGAAATCTTATTCCTGGGAAAATGAGTGAACCCTATGGGAGAAAAAAATTCCTTAATTTGTCATGGAGAAACTTTTTCCTAAGGAGTCATTAATTGGATAAAAGGAGAAAATTACCTTTAAAAATTTAATAAATTAAAATGCAGAACAGAAGTATTTTGTGGTCTACTGAGTGCTGTTATCTGTAAAGGAACAAATATAAGTCAATGATAGATATATAGCATGAGAAATAAAGAAAGAAAAGGAGAGGGGGAAAGGGTGGATGATTGTAAAAAATACGCATGCAGAAGGATGTATGTTTGAAGGCTCTCCGGGCGGCTCTCTCTCACTCCCTGCATTTGGTGCTTTCGGGCCACTGTGTATGGACTGGATTGGGACGGCTGTTGGAAATGGGCAGACGAAGGAAGAACAAGGACCAAGCTGGTTGCTGATTAATTGCCGTTTATTCAATCTCTCGTCTCTCCCATCTCACATGCTCTTCCTTACTATCCCCTCATTCCTCAATCCCAGCTCTCCAGATTCTCTCTCTGACTCTGACCTCTGGATTCTGACTCTGACTGCTTCTCTTCCAACGACTCCCTGACTCTCTATTTCTGCCTCAACCCCACTCATCTCTCAGCCCCTCGCCCTCTGGGCCCATGATACACCCAGTCTGGTAGCAAAATCAACATAAGAAAGCTCTTCCTAACTGCCCATCAAGCTCAAGGGCAGAAACATCACCTAGCAGTATTCCTTTTCTCCTAGCATCTTAATTAACATCTTTTTTTTTTAAAAGAATTTTATTTTATTGAATCACCATGTGGAAAATGACAATGCTTTCAGGCTTAAGTCTCAGTTATACAATGCTGAAACAACCATCCCTTCACAAGTGCCCATATCCCACCAAAAAAAAAAAAAAAGACACAGTACATCTCCCATCCCACCCCCCCTGCACCTCCCCTCGCCTTGTAACTGATAAATTTCACTTTACTTTCTATTTACTTTGGTTACATTCAATATTTCAACACAAACCTCACTATTATTGTTAGGAGTACCCCACTAGAGTCAGATCTGTTGTGAAGAGATATGAGGTTTTGAATTTCTGTACTTTAATAACTAAGTCCAGAAAGATTTCTTCTAGATATTGGATCATTGCAAGCTTGTAACCCCATCTATGGGCATCATAATATGGCGGTCACCACGCCCTTCACCCCGGCAAGGAAGAGGGGAGAGAGAGAAATACTTTTCCCCTCCTGGGCGGGTATGGGGCCGCGGCTTAGTTCTCAGTCTGGAGACATTTTGCAAGGAGCTGCCCATGCCGAAAAATTTAGCTGGTGTCCGGAGTCACACTCGTGCAGCTTCGGAGAGGCCGCACACACGTGTGGCCCCAGGATCACATCTTGGCGGCAGGCAGGGCCAGTGCCACCCACCTTCCCAAGAGCACCCTCGCATCCTATTACTGCAGTTCTGTAAATCCCATCTGAGGTCCTCATAATATGGCGGTCACCACACCCTTCACCCCGGGCAGGAAAGAGGCGAGAGAAATACCTTTCCTCTCCTGGGCAGGCATGGGGCCTCGGCTTAGTTCTCAGTCTGAAGACATTCTGCGAGGAACTGCCCATGCCGAAAAATTCAGCTGGCGTCTGGAGTCACGCTCGTGCAGCTGCAGAGAGGCCGCATACACGTGCGGCCCCCGGGATCACATCTTGGAGGCAGCACATCTTAATTAACATCTTAATATTAGTTATTTTTGTATGGACACAGTAAGAGATACATTGAGGTTTGTAGGGCAGCTCTCCTGGGAACATCTTGCCACAGACTCAGACTATTAGTTCTCAGGCCAGATTAATCATTCCTAACTCTAGCAGGGTCCGAATCTAGTTATTACTTTATAGATCATGACAGAATTTGTCCATGACCATGCTCTTAACTTATAGTTGAGCATTATGGCACTTTGGTCAGGCTCATCTCCATGCCAGGGTAGCATATAGCTCACCACTTGTTCTGACCCATCCAGTCCCTCGTCGGGACCCTGATTTGGGGGGGGCTAGGAAGTAAAGGCAACTGAGGCTTAACTTGAGAGAACAGATGGCCAGGAGGAAAATATCATTGAGAGTCAATTAACTCCCACATTACAAAAGCATAGCATTTACTGTCTTCTTGTGCCCATACAAAAAGGACATACAGATGATAAGAGAGGGGAGAGACAAAAAAGAGAAAGAATCAGATCATCTGAATACCTGAATTTTTATCATTTGAATTTTTTTGTGGAAAGTAGTTCAGTGAGTTTGTTTTGTTTTGTTTTGTTTGGGTTTGAATTGGTTGGTTTGGGGGTTACACCAGCATGCTCAGAGTTACTCTTGACTCTGCTTGGGGACCACACCTGTCAGTATTTGAGGGACAATACATGTGCCAGGGACAAAACTCAGGCTGGACACATGCTGTACTGTTGATTCAGCTAGTCCTGTGGTTTTTAAGATGTTTGTCAGCATCCCTGGTTACTAGATGCTAGTAGTACTTATTGTTAAAAGATATTTAGCCATTGCTAAATGTTCTCTGGAGGGTAAAATCACCTTTTGAGAACCATTTGAATAGAACAATGGTTTTGAAACTTAGTGTACATCAGAATCACCTAGACGGCTTGTTAAACACAGATTACTGGTTATTAACTTCAGAGTTTCTGAATCAGTGGACCTGAAAATTTGCATTCTAACAATTTATCCACTGAAGCTAATACTGCTAGACCTAGTCCACACTCTAAGAACTTCTGGCATTTGGCATTTGCTTCTTCCTTACAACTCTCCCTTGATTTAATGCCCCCAAATCCTTTTCCACCATCTTCTCTCCTTTCTCTCCTCTCTACCTACTTTTTTCTGCCTAGCACTTGGCCTATACAGTATTCTCCCCATCTGCACTTACTGTCTATTTTATCCTGGTTTTCTCTTCAGACTTTTACTGCTTGGAAATGTAGAAGTGTCATCCCATTTCCAAGCCCCTACTCTCGATCCTTGGCAATAGCACCACGTTAGCCCCATAATTCACTCACACCCACAGACGGGTCATTTAAATACCTCCTGGGTAATAAGAGCATTTCTCAACTCTTGATTCAAAATGTGTGGAGTTGGCATTCGGAGGCCATGGCTAACTATATGCAGGATTGTTGGGAACTCTTGTGGTAAAGAGTCTGGCATTCCTATGTCATTGAATATAAGTTCATGTTCCTCTCCACCTAACTTATCATTTAAAGGGGGGGAGGGGCGGGGACTTGGATGGTTCATGGTTTGTTGAGATTTCTTGAGATCTGTTAAAATTCAGGTGCTCTGTGTATGGCCTTCTGGACTTGAGAGCTGCTGTTTTTGTGCCTGTCGATTGTGCACTCAGATTCAATGTCCTGCAATTACAGAGGATTGCAGACACATCGAGTTGTCTCTTTATTGGCTCAGCCCTGGTGCAGGAATTCTCAGCTCCTCTTAAGTAAATGGCAGTCCAGAGCCCAGCAGGCTGCTGCTTCTGAGCTTTGTAATCAATACTGAAGCATAGAAAAGCAATAAGGCAGCTTAAATAGCGTTAAGTCATGCAGGAAGAGTGAAGCTTCTGAAAGAGAAAAACTACAATACTTTATCGTTTGAGTATTTTTTCCATTTTTCTTATTTCCATTTTTCCAGATAAGAAACTCCAGACTATTTATGCAAGTTGCTTAAGATTGTGCAGCTAAGTAGCTCAGCCTTTGTTAATGAGGTTTCTCAAGCTCTATTGTCTTTACTCTTAACTACTAAGAGACAGCTAACATTTGCTAAGCGTTTACAAGACACAATGCCATACTCTCTGTTGGTGGTGGGTGTGGAGGGGTGGCATTATAGCCCTCATTTACACTCTTGCACTCCAGTGTTACATCAATTGAAAAATTAAAAACCTTTTTTGGTTTACCATTTAAAAAGATAGTTTTGTTTTTCAAACCACTTTTACTTAGATTGAAATAAACCTCCCACCTCTATGCTAATCTGCTCAAATCATTTTAATAACATAAGAATGTAGAGTGTACTATTAAAGACCGGCAGTAAAGTAATCAAAATGTCACTGACATGATATGACTAGATGTAACATTTAGATCAATTATAGACACCACTAACCAATGACCCATGAAAGTAGTTTCCTCCCCCGCTCTATAACCACTCCCCTAAAACTAATTTTCAAAAAATACAAAAATTCTTGTCAAGAAAAGTATCTCATTTGACCTGATGATGATCCTAGATTAAATGATGCCTCCATAAAAAAGAGCCCCTTTGCCATAGAAGTTTGTTTCTCGATCACAGAAAAAAATCAAGGGTAAAACTTTTTTTGTTTTGTTTTGTTTTTTGGGTCACACCCGGCAATGCACAGGGGTTACTCCTGGCTCTGCACTCAGGAATTACTTCTGGCTGTGCTCAGGGGACCATATGGGATACTGGGAATCAAACCCGGGTCTGCCACATGCAAGGCAAATGCCCTACCTGCTGTGCTATTGCTCCAGTCCCCCCTGGGTAAAACTTTTTATCAATGTCTGACTGACTCTCCACTGTGGAGTGATTCAAGAACCCAAATCACTTTCCAATGCAAATGTCCAACCACAGATCACTGTAACTTGGATAAAACTGAAGGATATATTAATATGCAAAATAAGTCAGAGGGAGAACATCAAATACAAGATGATCTCACCCATCTACAATATATAAACAACCGCAAGAAGAAATAGATGATATTGAACAATGATAACCCCTTGATCTTTGTTTATAGAACTGAGAACATAAAATGGGATAGGAGTGTGAAGAAATGAAGAGATGGACTAGGGGTGCCAGAAGGACATGTATGTATGTAGGATATTAGGCACTTTAACATAAATAAGGACATGGTTAGAGGATATTAGGCACTTCAGTGGTGTTCAGGTATGGTAATTGGTATGTACACCATACGCTAGGTATGGTGTACATCTGGTATATGAAGACCATAAGTACACCAAACATTAACACTATTATAAACATATTACCTTAACTACAATCATGTATGTGCACATAAATATATTTATTTAAATTCAAGGCAATTGTAAAGCATAAAAGTATTTATAAACTATATGAAAAAGTGTGACTAGCTATGATACATCAAAATTATACTTCTATAAAATAAAAATATAAAAATTTTATCCAATTAAATAAAGGAAAGTCAAATAAATTAAAATACCCAGGTCTTTTCTCTCTCTTGTGGCCCAGCTAACACTCTAGGTCCTCACTAGTATTTTCATTCAGTAGGAAGAAAGCGGAGGAGGCGGGGAGGGAAACACAGAAAGGATTTACTTTAGAAGTTTTAGCTAAAAACTTCAGCTGCATTACTGTCTATATATCATATATCTATTTTAGCTGCCTATGTTTTATTTCCTAGAGCTCACTCATACGATCATTGTGAACTACAAGAAAGGCAGAAAACCTGGTCCAGTCTGATGCCTAGAAAGAAAAGGAGGCAGGGCTGGAGATGTAATATCAGGATTGAGGGGCTTGCATTGCATGAAGCTGACCTGAGCGTAGGGTATGCCTACTCAAAAAAAAAAAAAATAGAAAAGAAACTCTTTGGAGGATCTGACTTGTTGGTGTTTTCTTAGGAAGAAGTCTAATTATTCCTATTAGATAGATGAGGAAAATGAGGCTAAAATTATGGGGGGGAAAGTGCCTTGATTCAAAGCCTACAGGTGACATAGCCAGAATCAAGTTATTCTGACCCAGAACCTAGTCTATTTGGAATTGACAAGTGATAAAACTTTCTGTGATGGTGGGAAGATTCTGTATCTGGGCTATTTAAAACTAGTGGCTGTCACCTACAATTAATATCTAGAAGTGGCCAGAGAAACTTTCTTTCAAATTTTCTTTCTCTTCAAGCCACAAGTGTTTAGCCCTCCCACACTAGTACACCAACCCTTTTCTTCCAATAGATACCACCCATGGAGAAAATTCCACCCTTTCATGTAACAAGCCTCCACTGCTAATGGAACTCCCTCTTCTGATCATTCATTCAGGCCCCATGGCAGAGAGATGGGTTTCCTCCAAATGAGCAAAATGGTAGGAAATTCAATGAGAGCATACTTTTTCACCAGTTAGAATCTGTTCTGATTTCCTCAACATAATAAGAGGGCATTCCTTTTCTGAGTAAGTGATATTTTTCCAGGAAACAATGCAATGTGGAAGTTAGTGCTTAAAAGAGACTTGTGTTGGTGGGAAATATGGTCAAGATCTAGCGATGGATGAATGTTGTGAAGGTCAGTGACAGTCATTGCATTCACGTTGCTGTGCAAACATTCACATCAGATCCATATTTTTTTCTGACCCCCAAACATCTCGCTTTCAGAAATTCCTGTAGCAGATAAGCAGAGGTTCTTTCTTACACCAACATGAACTGAAAACTCAAATAACCTAATGTTCTGTCAGGTAAATTTTCCATAGTCATGCTCTGCCTTTGATTTGGAAAATTGTTTTTATGGGAGCTGGTGCGATAGCACAGCGGGTAGGGCATTTGCCTTACTAATGCAGCCGACCCAGGTTCGATTCCCAGCATCCCATATGTCCCCTGAGCACTGCCAGGAGTGATTTCTGAGTGCAAACCCAGGAGTAACCACTGAGCATCGCTGGGTATGACCTAAAAAGCAAAAAAAAAAAAATTGATGAATTCACCTTTGGGGTCTTCTAAAATGACCATTTTCCCACTTCAAAAAAAATCCTTCTGAATAAATCATATGGAAAGCATAAACTCATGTTAGTGAGAAGTGCGTGGAGAAAATTAGGAGCTGAAAGGGATCATTAAATGATGACAGGGAAAGAGTAATTGAGGAAGAAAGTCTGGGACTGATCCTTTGACGCAGCTTTGTGACATAATTCTCATAGATGGATTGAACTGCTCTGTTCAAATGACGTTGTGTGTGTGGACAAGGGTGCTTGCTAGTGCTGGTTGCTCTTGCCTGATTGATATGAGCCATCTCATTATTCTCTTACCACTCTGTTAACACTGAAATGTAGCATTGCTTTTAAGACCTCAATTTTTCTTTCTGCCCTCTAGGAAATGTTCTTAAACCTAGCCTAGTCATTAGGAAAGTTTTTATAAACTGATTTCACATCCTGAGAGGCCTTGGCACAGAATCGATTTCCACAAAGCACCTGGCTACCCTCCTACATTTTAAACATTCAACAGGAATTTTTCTCAAATATTGCAATCTGCAGTCACCCCCAGTGTATCTTTCTGTAAAGCTTTTTAATATAAATACAAAATAAAACAGTTCTCTCAGGAAGGAGGAGGTCTTATAGAGAGATTCCATGAGAACAACAGAAAGAACCTTAGGGCTTGGCTTCCACTGACTGGAATTAGAACAAGCTAGAGATGTAAGGATGTCTTCAGCTACCAACAATCAGATTGGCCACCTTTCACCTCTTGTGCTCATGCTTTTTTGCATATTTATATTAGAATTAACCTTCATCCAATCACTTGGTAGACCTACAAGAATTGACTTATATCAAAGATAGATGTTTAGGGTCTAGAGTGATAGTACAGCTTGTAGGGAGTTTGCCTTGCATGCGGCCGACCTGGGTTCGATTCCTGGCATCTCATTTGGTCCCCCAAGCACTGCCAAGAGTAATTCCTGAGTTCAGAACCAGGAATAACCCCTAAGCATTACTGTGCGTGACCCAAAAAGCAAAAAAATATTTATATAAGAAAGACAGATACTTAAATCAGGAGGCCAATGTATTAATTGAAAAACATTTTAAATGACAATTTAATAAATTAATTGACCAGAAACTATTATCCTCATGCTCTCCACGGGCACTCCTTTCCTAGTAGCTGAACACTTGTAAAGCAGAATTAACTATTAGAATGTTACTTGGTGAACTTGGAAAAAAATTAAGACAAGAACACATGCGTAGTCTTGAGTCTATTCTGGCAAGCGATTTGACACAAAAACCCTTTGCAAAGTGTGATTACATTAATAAGATATTTGCTATTTTAGAATGCATATAATGCTGAGGCTTTGTGGATTCATTAAAGCTCATCTCTGGAGTCCAGACCCCTGAACTAAGTCATGGTGAGTCTTGTCCAAGTATAATTTTCAAAAAATTAAAAGCATGACTCTCAGCCAACTATAAAATGAAATATGTCAATGATTTTATTCAACTCATTCATTAATGATGAAACCATTAGGATGATAAAATTGTTTTCCAAGAGCACTTCACAGAATCAGATTTGTACAATCTTTTACATTAAATATGACTGAATTTTCTAGATACAAAAGAGGCCTGTATCCTTTGAAGCAATGAATCATAAACTTTGGGTTATTTTTTTGCCACCAAACAGAAATATGTGCATTATGTACAAACTTAACATATATTACTTCACAGGCCCTTAGTTAATAAATAACAAAATCAGACAATGTTACAACACTGAAAGAAAATAACGCATTCTTGGATAGGCTTGCTGAACAAAGCTGCATATTCCACTGAAATCATACTCATGACTAATCTCCAGGTTACAAATAAATTGTCTTTGTTATTTTACTGGGGTGGAGAGAGGGTTAGTCACAGCTGGTTGAGGTTAGGGCTTGCTTCTGGCTCTGCATTTAGGAATCACTCCTGGTGGGACCGAGGGACCATGTGGGAGAGTAGGGATCAACTTGGGTCAGCCACATGCAAGGCAAGTGCCTTCCCCTATTGTAATATTTCTCCAGTCCCCTAGATAAGTTTTCTGAATAAAGTTGTATATCTCTGTGAGTCTACATTTTTTATTTTTTTAAAAAAATTTTATTGAATCACCATGTGAAAAGTTACAAAGCTTTCAGGCTTAAGTCTCAGTCATACAATGATCAAACACTCATCCCTTCACCAGTGCACATGGTCCACCACCAAGAACCCCAGTATACCTCCCATCCTACTCCAACTCCCCGCCTGTATGGCTGATGATTTTAATTTTACTTTCTCTTTACTTTGATTACATTCAATATTTCAACAGAAAACTTACCATTATTATTTGGAATTTTCCCCCAACAATCAGACCTGCCAAAAAGACATCATTTGATAATTTGTTTTCCATTGCGAGAATGAAGAGCAAATGAAGTCGAGGCTGCGCGCTTTTAGATTTCTGGTATTTTGGTAATTAAGTCCAGAGAAATTTCTGCCAGAGGTCGCATCATTGCGAGCTCATACCTCTGTTTAGTGGGCCTTATAAAATGGTGGTCGCCACGCTGCTGGGGAAAGGGAAGGCCGAGAGAGAAAAACCTTTACCCTCCCGGGGGCCGCATGGGGCCGTAGCTTAATTCACAGTCTAGAGGAGTCTACATTTTTAAAGCTTAATAAAAGCTTATGATTCCTATCTACCCCCTTAGCCTTTCCCCACCTCTGAATAGCTATCACATTCTTAATCTTCAGATGCCAGCTGAAAATCCAGCCACTCAGAGAAATCTTCCCAGACCTCATTGTTTATATATGCAGTTCTCCAATTATTTGCCATATCTTCATCCTAATTGTCTCTCTTGTGGCACTGAGCATTATCTATTATCATGTTTATCTGCTTATGTTTCTTGTTTGATTTCTTCTACTTCAATAAAGGATTTAGGTCCACAGGAAAAGAGCTGGCCTATTTAATTTTGTCTCTATCATAGGTCCCTAAAATAGTTGCATATAGTTGATGCTTAATATCTACTTAATGTTTGATGCATGAGTAGTGGTTGTATTGGTGGATGGATGAATATATACTCACACAAAGTTATATCTAGATCGTCTAGAAGACATTCTGCCAAGATTTTGCTACTTATACTGCCCTTTAAATGAAACTCAGAAGAAAATCTCCTCTCTCCCACTTATTCTTACCCTCATCTATGTTGGCACTATTAATTAATTTTTTATTTCCATTACTTTGACCTGAGAAATTTCCTTTCATTTAATAAAAATTTAAATTTATCACAGAAACATTTTTTGTTGTAAGTATTTTTCCTGTGAAATTTAAACACCTCAATCCTACCCATTCTATGAGGTTGCAGGAACGAAATAATCAGATGACAGTCAATAGGGGAATACATTTCTTCTGGAATAATTGCTTGGATTGAAAGTCATGAAGAAACCACCAAATCTTACCTGCCTTTCAAGGAAAACTTTGAGATTATAAAAACACCCGTATGTTGTTTGAACAAAAAATAATGTGGGGGGGGGTGTGGAAAAACTCCTGAGTTTTCTAAATACCAGATCTGTTTAATTTCAGTGTCATTGTTTATGAATAGATACTTTGCTTTTCAAACCATCTTTGAAATAGCAAGTTCTGTCTAGTACTAAAAATGATAATCCCAGCTGGTATCTCTAAATTGTGAGATTTTCAGTGGGGAAAAAAAATCAAGAGAGGAAGGGAGGAAAGGAGGTTGTGTGAGATAAGCAGGATTTAAAGAAGTCAGTGTGTCACAAAAGCATTAACTTCAATTAATGCTATTCTCAAAGCCTCTCCTTTTCTTTTCCTTGAGAGTTAAAGTCTACCCAAATATTACTGTTGAAAACTCAGTATGCCTGGTTGCACTGTCATGTCAAATGTTTGATGACAGCTATTCCATGAAAGAGAGAAGCCACTGAATGGACTTTTCCGGGAGCATTGAGCATTACCTCCAGCTCATCTCCCCTGCACACCAGCTGGCCCTCTTCATAAACTCTTTTAAAGGTTCACTCAACCCTGCTCCTCCTGATATGAAACCCACTCTTGAAGATTTGCAATGGCGAATGAACTGATGATGTTGCAATATATGATCTAGAGCAATGTTCTCAAATTTGAGCATGCATCTCCTGGAAAGCTGTTTTTTTTAAGATATCTATTTCACATATCATGTTTCTAACTTCCTCGGCCAAGCTAAAGCCCAAGAATTTGCACTTTGCACATGTAGAGAATTGCTGAGAGTGAAGAAATGACTGAGACAACCTTAACAACATGGTTTCCTCTGTTTGCCCACGTCCTCCTACAAATTCCCTATGCCTATGCCCATCATTTTCTGCTTTCCCAAACTAATACATCCCTTTGGCCACTTCACCCCAGTTCCTTATAAAACCCAAGGTCTCGTTCATGACTCATTGGTGATACAAATATTTTAAAACTTTGGAATAATCCAATTCAGTCTCTCCATCAGGATTTCTCAACCTCAACCCTAGTAGACATTTGGGGCCAGAAAATTCTTTGTTAGAAGTTTCTGACCTATACATTGTTGTATATTTGGCAGCATCCCTGACCTGCACTGACTAGCTGACAGAAAAACACCCCGACTGTGACAACAAAAAAGGTCTCCAGACATTGTCAGATGCCCCTTAGGGGAGAAAAATCATCCTCATTGAGAACTATTTTCATCAATTGTATCTTTAATCTCATTCTCTGCTGGGGCATAATTCATTGCTTCCCTTCCTAGGTTTTGTTAAATTGAAAAATATAGAACTGAGAAACACAGAGATCAAAATATCACCTTACTGATGATAAGAGCTAAAGCGAACCCCACTGCCCAGGAAAGAGTGTTTTTTTTCTCCTAGGAGAGCTTTGTGCTGCCTTATCAGTAGGAAAGAATGCCTACATAGTTAATCATAGGATGACCTAGAAAAACAAGGGGCATTGTGTAAAAAACAGGTGGCACTGCAGTAGCATAACAAAGGCAATTGTTCTCAACCTTGGATATTCACTACATTCACTTGGCAACCTTTATAGGTCTTAATTCCTAGATCCTGCCTCAGATCCAGTGAAGCACTTTTGAGTAGAGAGCCAAGCACCAGAAACCTTGAAAAGCTGTCCAAGGGATTCTAGTGTCTGTCAAGAATGGAAAAACCACTGTTTAAATACACAATTTGGTTCCTTTGCAATTCCCACCCTCCCATCCCCCACAGCTGACCAAATCTAGGGGTATGTGCTCTACCATTAGCTACGTGGCCAGCTGGATTTTCTAAGGGAGATTGAGGACAAAATTCTCAATTTTACCATTGTACCATACAATGTATGTACCATACAACGTATGTACCATACAATGTCTCTCAGTACATATTTAAAGACTTTTTAACGCCAAGTAGTCTTTAAAACTTTACTGATGAGCAAATAACATGGACTTATTACAAAGAGCATAAAATCTTTGCAGCCATTGGCATAGTCTTCCTGGGATGAAATTTTTTGTTTTGTTTTGTTTTTGGTTTGGGAAACAACATCAGCAGTTCTCAGGGCTTACTCACTGCTCTATGTTCAGGGGTAATTCCTAGCAGTTTGGGGGACTATATGTAGTGCCTGAGAATAAACCCAGGTCAGTTGCATGCAAGGCAAGTGCTTAATCTGCTGTTCTATCTCTCAAGCCCAAGAAGATAACTTCTAAACTAGGTAAGTCATTGACAGTGTGTATTAGTCTCAAGACCTAATATGTAATTAATGGAATGAAGGCTGCAGCATTTTAATCTATCGAGTATGCAATCCCATTGGGATAATACAAATAATAAGGTAAACGTAAATTTGCGGGTCGGGTTAAGGAGTTAATTTCTACCCTTATAGCCATGATTGGGGGGGTGAGGGTTCTATATCAAAGAGTGACATGGTCATTTTGAATGATTTTCTTGAGATCACAACTCTGCAGTAAGTGATGGAATTTGTTCTGGCTGGGGCCAAGGCTGTAAGCAGCAGATCTGGTGAGAAGTCATAGAATTAATCCAGGTTAGGATTATTTATGAGTCATGAGCTCCTACAAAAGAGCAGTGGCATCAGGACACACTCTCTGTATCATGTGCCCCTTTTTCCTCTGTAGAAATGGGTATTGAGATTTTTTCCACACTTAGCTGACTCTATGCTCAAGCATCACTCTGGTGGTGCTTGGGGAAATATATGTGGCTCCCCAGGGATTGGATCATGACTGACCACATGTGAGGCAAAAGCCTTATTTGCTAAGACTATCACTCCAGCCCTCTATGATGCTGTTTAAGGGAGCATAGAGGCTCCTAAGCATCCATGGAGAACAGAGAGAGTAAAAGAACATCATAGAGAGCACTAGTGACCCAAAGTCCTAACACAGGATTCACCAAGACTATCCTCAACAAGACTCTGCAGTGAGCTGCCTGACATCTGCAGGATAGTGGCCACAGAAGAGAGTTTAGGTGAAATTTTCTGAGGACAGGGCTCAGACATTTCAGCTTTCCTGCTGTTTCTATAACACGAAGGCACAAGAATTTGGAGAATTTTCTGCCTCAGGATAAGTGGTTTTCATTAGCAAGTTCAATTTTCCGATTAATTCTACTGAATAAGAACTAAATTTCCTTAGAAGGGGTGGAGAAACCTTTGGCTTGACACTTCATTCTTAGAACATTGTGTATTTGAAGAGAATGGAATAGGAATGCCACCATGTCCTAGCTTGATGGACAATGAAAGGTTTGCTCTATTTTCCTTCTTTTTAAAAAAAATTTTATTGAATCACCATGAGATACAGTTACAAGCTTTCATGTTTGAATTACAGTCCCACAATGATCAAACACCCATCCCTCCACCAGTGCACATTCCCCACCACCAATATCCCCAGTATACCCCCCTCCCTCCCTCCCACTGCCTCCATGGCAGACAATATTCCCCATACTCTCTCTCTACTTTGGGGCATTATGGTTTGTAATACAGATACTGAGAGGTTGTCATGTTTGGTCCTTTATCTACTTTCAACACATATCTCCTATCCCGACTGATTCTTCCAATTATCATGTTCTTAGTGATCCCTTCTCTATTCCAAATGCCTTCTCCTTCACCCTCCTGAGACAGGCTTCCAGATATAAAGTAATCTTCCCGGCCCTTGTATCTACTGTCCTTGAGTCTTAGTCTCTTGTTATGATATTTTGTACTCCACAGATGAGTGCAGTCCTTCTATGTCTGTCCCTCTCTTTCTGACTCATTTCATTTAGCATGATACTCTCCATGTCTATCCACTTATAAGCAAATTTCATGACTTCATCCTTTCCGACAGCTGCATAGTATTCCATTGTATAGATGTACCAACATTTCTTTAACCAGTCGTCTGTTCTTGGGCACTTGAGTTGTTTGCAGATTTTGGCTATTGTGAAGAGTGCATAGTGAATATATAGGTGCAAGTGTCATTTCTACTGTGCTTTTTTGGAGTCTCGAGATATATTCTCAGAAGTGATATTACAGGGTCATATGGAAGCTCAATTCTAGTTTTTGAAAGAATGTCCATACTGTTTTTCAAAAAGTCTGGACCAGTTGGCGTTCCCACTAAGAGTGAAAGAATGTCCCCCACATCCATACCAGCACTGGTTGCTTTTGTTCTTTTTTTAAAAAAATTAATAGTTTATTTCTAATTAGTGAGTCAACGTGAGGGTACAGTTACAGATTTATACATTTTTGTGCTCATGTTTCTTCCTTACAAAGTTCGATAACCCATCCCTTCACCAGTGCCCATTCTCCACCACCAGTAAACCCAACATCCCTCCCACCCTCCCCAGTCCCGTCTCCCCCTACCCCACACTGCCACTATGGCAGGGTATTCCCTTTTGTTCTCTCTCTCTGATTAGGTGTTGTGGTTTGCAATAAAGGTGTTGAGTGGCCATTGTGTTCAGTCTCTAGTCTATATTCAGCCCGCATCACCCTTCCCCCACATGGCCTCCAGCCACATTTTTCTTGGTGTTCCCTTCTCTGAGTTGACCAGAATGAGAGACCAGCCTCCAAGCCATGGAGACAGCCTCCTGGTACTTATTTCTACTATTCTTCGGTGTTAGTCTTATAGTCTATTATTCTATATTCCACAGATGAGTGCAATCTTTCTATGTCTGTCTCTCTCTTTCTGACTCATTTCACTTAGCATGATACTTTCCATGCTGATCCACTTGTATGCAAACGTCATGACCTCATTCTTTCTAACAGCTGCATAGTATTCCATTGTATAGATGTACCCGAGTTTCTTCAACCAGTCATCTGTTCTAGGGCACTCGGGTTTTTTCCAGATTCTGGCTATTGTAAACAGTGCTGCGATGAACATATAAGTGCAGATGTCATTTTGACTATACTTTTTGGCTTTTCTGGGATATATTCCCAGGAGTGGTATTGCTGGGTCAAATGGGAGCTCAACCTCTAGTTTTTTGAGAATCGTCCATATTGTTTTCCAAAAGGGCTGAACTAGTCGGCATTCCCACCAGCAGTGTAGAAGGGTCCCTTTCTCCCCACATCCTCTCCAACAGCAGTTGCTTTTGTTCTTTTGGATGTGTGCTAGTCTCTGTGGTGTGAGGTGGTATCTCATGGTTGTTTTGATCTGCATCTCTCTGATGATTAGTGATGTAGAGCACTTTTTCATGTGCCTTTTGGCCATTCATATCTCTTCCTTGGTAAAGTTTCTGTTCATTTCTTCGCCCCATTTTTTGATGGGGTTGGATGTTTTCTTCTTGTAGAGTTCAACCAGTGCTTTATATACCATTGATATCAACCCCTTATCTGATGGGTATTGTGTAAATATCCTTTCCCATTCTGTAGATAGTCTTTGTATTCTGGTCACTGTATCTTTTGCGGTGCAGAAGCTTTTTAGTTTAATGTAGTCCCATTTGTTGATCTCTGTTTTTACTAGATTGCTTAGTTCCATGTCATCTTTGAAGATACCTTTATCTTCAATATCGTGGAGGGTTTTGCCTACCTTGTCTTCAATGTACCTTATGGTGTGTGGTCTGATGTTGAGGTCTTTAACCCATTTTGATCTGACTTTTGTGCATGGTGTCAGGTAGAGTTCTTTTCAATGTGTGCCAGTCTCTGGTGTGAGATGATATCTCATTGTTGTTTTGATTTGCATCTCCCTGATGACTAGCGATGTGGAACATTTTTTTCATGTGCCTTTTGGCCATTTGTATTTATTTTGAGGAAGCCTCTGTTCATTTCTTCTCCTCATTTTTTGATGGGGTTGGGGTTTTTTCTTTTCTTTTTTCTTTTTTTTTTTGCTTTTTGGGTCACACTCGGCGATGCTCAGGGGTCACTCCTCGCTCTGTACTCAGGAATTGCCCCTGGCGGTGCTCAGGGGACCATATGGGATGCTGGGAATCGAATCTTGGTCGGCCACGTGCAAGGCAAATGCCCTACCCACTGTGCTATCACTCCAGCCCTTTTTTCTTATACAATTCTAGTGTCTTGTATATTTTGGATGTATTAATCCCTTATCAGACGGGTATTGGGGAAATATTCTTTCCCATCCTGTGGGCTTTCTCTGAATTTTGGTCACTGTTTCTTTTGAAGTACAGAAGCTCCTTAGTTTGATGTAGTCCCATTTGTTTATGTTTGTTTCCACTTGCTTCATCAGTGGTGTTTCATCTTTAAAGATGCTTTTAACTTCAATGTCATGGAGGGTTTTGCCTACATTTTCCTCTATGTACCTTGTGGATTCATGTCTGATATTGAGGTCTTTAATCCACTTTGATCTGACTTTTCTGCCTGACATTAGACCGAGGTCAGAGTTCATTGTTTTGCAGGTAGCTATCCAGTTTTCCCAGCACCACTTGTTGAAGAGGCCACTTAATCTTTGACAAAAGAGCAAAAAATATGAAGTGGAGCAAGGAAAGCCTCTTCAGCAATGTGGTACTGGGAAAACTGGATAGCTACCTGCAAAACAATGAACTCTGACCTCTAATGCCAGGCACAAAAGTCACTCTATTTTCTTCTATCTATGCATAGTTTCCAACTTTTTTCAAACGCATTTATATCTTTAGTGATCCCCTGAGTGGTATGCTGACCAACTTCTGTACAAAATAATCCCTAGTGTTCAAAATGGGTTATTTCACACTGTTGAAAAGAAAGATCTTACAGGAGATGTTTCTTTAGCTCCCCGGCTCTTTCTTCAAGGCCTGAACTCTCCTCCCAACTCTAAAATACTTCTAAGTGACCTGGACCCCAAATCTTCCTGGAATTCAATTGTATCACTTACAAAGCAAAGATGAGAATGCCTTCCCTCACCCACTCCTTAGGGACATTTATTTGAGTCAAGGAGAAAGTCTGAAAAGCACTTAGCCTCACTCTCATGGATTTGTTATTTCAGAAATGCTTTCTTAGCAGTGTGGGCCACAGAGGGAAGCCACACAGGTGCTCCAGAAGTCTCTGCCTACTGGGACATCAAAGAATGAAAACTCAGCTCATCACTTACCAAGACTCTATCTGTGAAGCAGTGTGTCTTCTTTAATTCATATGACTCTAGCTAGAGCATTCCCTTTTCTAAATCTCCATCACGAGCCTTAATGCATCAAGCTGTTCTGATGATTAAAGGGGAAATCACACACTGTATGGTCAAGTGGAACTCTATGGTCAAGTGGCATGTGCTCAGTTATCTATATTTGTGTTATGATTGATTCTTTGGTAAAATGTTGTATTGGCCAGGAACCAAGTCAATAGTCCTCTTCTATAAAGCCTGTGCTGCAATTTCCAAGAAAATGATGGCTGATGCTACAAGATGTAAAAATACTCTATAATGATTAGCAAAGCTGAATTCTGTAGCTGTGAAGGCCCAGTCTTCTCTCAAAGTAGGTGTGGTGTTGGCTTGAATACCACCAGTAGAAGGGCAGCAGTAACAGAAATAGAATGAACACAGCTTGTGCCCTTGCAGTCTGACACACTTTCTGCCCAGGTATATCCCAGTCTTCTGATTTTTCCTTGTTTATTCCATGGGGGATCATAGATGTTGCCTCCAAGCAGCTACCCTCTCCTCTCTCATCAGAGTCTTTTTGTAAATCTGCCCCTCTCTGTCTCTGCTGCCTTATCTGAAAACTGTTCTTATTGAGTTGGATTATCTAAAATTGGCATAATTGCTTGCTGTTTCTTCAGTTTTGTCCCTTCCTGGAAAATCGTTCTGACTGACTTGTGCCAAACTGTCCTTCACTTTCCTTGATTATGTCTCTCTTCCACTTTTCATTTACAGTCCATAGCATCCTTAGATTTCTTCTGATTCTCTTAAGCCTAGAGGATGATACTGACTTGCGTGAATCAGTGTTATGAAATTCCGTTATCTGAGACAAGAGATAAAAGCCTCATTCATTGTGGGACCTTTTCTCTTTCTATACAAATACTCTTTTCCCCTATAAATATTCATGTGGTATATAACTAAAAACTGGATGTAGAAAAGGTCCTTGATTGAAAAGAACTATTAGCAGCTAATGTCTCTTAAAATATAGTCATCTGGTCAGCAGAATTAGCATCACTAGGAAAAATTGTTAGTAATGCAAAAACTCAGATTTCATCTAAGAATTACTGAAGCAGGAAGGCAAAATTTCTACGTAATTCTGATACTTAAATGTGAGAATCTGTGACAAAAACAATGCCAAAATTTGGAATTTTGTTATATAAGGTCATTAAATGGCACTTATACTTGATTTTGATTGATTTTTCACAAGTAGGTTTGAATTATAAGACTGTTATTTTACCTGAATGACAAGGTAAACTAATCCCTTTCAGGGCCCAGGGTTTTCCTGAAATTAACCCATGTATTCTCAGTGCTCTCTAGGATCACAGACTTGGATAGATACTGGGGTGAATAAAAACAGACATTTACCTAGGTGCATGTATTCTGTTCTGTTTGCTGCTTTTTTTCTGGGGTTTGGGGCCATGCCTGCAGGTACTTGACTGGTTGCTACTGATGATGCTCAAGAAACCTTGTGTACCAGAGCTCAAACTAGGGTTGACTACATTCAAGGGAATAACCTTAATCCCTGTAATATGTCTCCTTCCCCTCTGTTCTGTTTAAATTGAGACACCTCGTGCCATGGTGCTTTACCTGTGTCTCTCATCTTCCTGGACTCTGAAGACTTTTGAGTTTGTTACCCTCCCCAAACCCTGTGCACTCTTTTTTTGCAAAGTATTAAATGCCTCAGCTAACATTGTTTAATAGAAATTTCAGTAATGTTCTGTTCTATATGAAATAGGATGTCAGTATTAGTGCCCACTGATAAGGAAGCCACTAGACAGCTATAGCTACTGAACTCTTGAAATGTGACTAGGGGTGACTCTATACCTTGGGAGAGAATTTCAAGAATTTCACTGTATCACTGTCACTGTCATCACCGTCATCCCATTGCTCATCGATTTGCTCGAGCGGGCACTAGTAACGTCTCCATTTTGAGACTTGTTACTGTTTTGGGCATATTGAATACGCCACGGTTAGCTCGCCAGGCTCTGCTGTGCGGGCGAGATACACTTGGTAGCTTGCAGGGCTCTCCAAAAGGGCGGAGGAATCGAACCCAGGTTGGCTGTGTGCAAGGCAAACGCCCTACCGCTGTGCTATAGCTTTACAAAGTGAATATTCATTTGTTATGGAAAAAAAAATTTAATTTGAAAATAGAATCCAATTCACATAAAGAAGGGCAATATAACAAAACCTGTAAGGATTTATAACAAAAATACAAAATTGTATTTGTAACAAAAATACAAAATTTGCTTTACCATTTGAAATACCGGTGTAAATTATTATTATTATTTAAATTAATTTATTTATTGGTAAAAGAATCAAGGGTGTTAGATAAAGTCATTGATTTGCCTAATGACATTATATATTCCAGATTCTTCACCTTCTGTCTGTAGGAGTAAATCTTCTGAGGGATAAATCCTAGTAACAAATGTGCTTCTTAAGAAGTTAAGACAATGAGTTAAGACAATTCTATTTGAATATATCTCTAACATGCCCTACCCTTTCTTGACAGAATGCATTCATCTATTTCTACTTTATGTCTGGGTCTATACCAAAGACAATTGTGTTTTAAACATTGATATAAACACTATCTAGAAGTAATTTTGGGGTTTTTTTTTTTGGCTTTTTGGGTCACACCCGGCGATGCTGAGGGCTCACTTCTGTCTCTGCACTCAGGAATCACTCCTGGCATCGCTCGAAGGACCATATGGGATGTTGGGAATCGAACCTGGGTCGGCCACGTGCAAGACAAACACCCTACCCATTGTACTATCACTCCAGCCCCTAGAAGTAATTTTATAATAAACATTATAAATACAAAAGTTATTTTCTATTAGCTATTTTCCATTAGCTTTTCTTTGAGTTTTTCTGTCCAAAATGTTTCATATTTCTACATTTTTGTTTTTAAAAAATTTATTTTTTACACCAATCCCACCACCTTTGTGACCTTCCCTCTATCACTGTACCCAGTTCCCTAACCCACCCCCCCAAATCTGCCCTCATCAGGCACAAAATAATTTAATTTATTTTATGTTGCTTCTTATAACAAAATTGCTGATGAAATTATTGAAAAATACTTCAATAAAAGAAAATTTGTGAAAATTACTGTATCTTACCATGGGGTCATTAAGCCATTGTCTGAGGGTGTACTAAGCTACTTGTTGCTAGCTCAGCCTTCTAAGTGTTACCGTTTTTTTGTTTACTGAGTTTGGCTGATTTCTATGCTACTTTTCCATCTAATTTGCTGTACTCCTGCTCGGTTGTCAGTCTAGTAGAATTTGGAGGTGCCAGGACTTCTGGAAGTATAGGAAATGGGGAGGCAGCCCACCCCCATTCTGAGAAGACCCCCAGAGTTTTCAGCCAGGAATTTTTGTCGGTTTGGTGTATCTGCAGAGATTAGTGGTGAAGCAATGAAGTTGGACCATTAGCATGACAACAGCTCAGGGCTGTGTGTGCAGTTGCTGAGGCTTCTACGAAGGGCCCATTTAGAACAGTCCTTTTAATAATACCCCTTATATCTGGTATTTGGAGTAACTGGATGAGGAAATGCGATGGTTTAAAGGGGAGATGCTTAAATCACCCTTGGTGACAAAGTAGAGGGAGGAGAAAGACAACTGGAGGAGGGTGGGAGGAGAAGAGACAGATAAAAAACAATGAGGGAGGTATAGTGCCACCAGCAGGTCAACCTGTACCTGTGGGGCGAGTGCACCAGCAGTCTGATAGTGCCTTCAGACTTCCAGACACCCCCAAATTGCTGCTGTGCCTTTGGCCAGACCCCAACAACTTGGGGCCAAGTTTACCAAGAAATTAAACGGCCAAAGGGTAGGTATGTGGGAGACACACCCACAAACCACCTCCAGCTCAGCTATATAAGCTCATTTATTGGCCTTATTTCAAGAGACCCATAAATCTCGAAAAAGATCAAAAGAAGCAGTTAGGGCCTATAGCGCAGAGGTAGGTGGGAACCCGTGACTGAGAGCTCCAGACACACTTCAATAGGGACTGGGCCTCCTCCCCCCAGGTCCCCAGTTTTCCAGTAGCCTGGTAGTCATACCCACAAACTGCCCCCAGCGCCATGTAATCTCCTCAATGGCCAAGATCCAGGGACTATAAACTAAAACTCCCGAAAAAGAGAGTGCTACAGAATGTCCTGACCCCGCGTCAGGCTGTCTTCATCGGGGCGCCACAGAGAGGTGTGTGAGAGCCCTCCCCACCCCAAGGCACCCAGATCCAGCAGTCAAGAACCTCCACAACCCAACCACCACCACACTCAAGGTCACTCCCCACATGTTTGGGCCGAACCTCACGTGTGAGTTAAGTACTACGGAACCCAGGTAATGTGGATCTTTGTGACCTTGGACTCCGGGCTCAAAACCAGGACCAGCAGTGGAGATACTCTGCCTGCTTTCCCCAGTCTCCAGTGACCCAGAGGTTATGCCCATAAGTCACCTCCTGCCAACGCCAGACAATCTCGTCATCTGCCACCCTCCAGATCACACGGCTGCTTCTCCCCAAAGGGACCATAACTTGAGGCCCCCATAACCATGCCACCAGACTCCGCAACAGGCTCCACACAGGGCGCCCCAGAGGGGGGTGGAGTGAGAGCCCTCCCCACCCCAAGGGACCCAGCTCCGGCAGCCAAAAACCTCCACGACCTAAATGCCACCACGCTCAAGGCTGCTCCCCTCGTGCTCAGGCCAAGCCTCATATATGAGTAAACATATTCTTGGACCACGAAGTCACTTTTGCAGCTGAGAGACACATCATAAAACACTCTCTACCCATTCTCCATAATTACCACACCACAATTGATGGGGTTCAGATAGTAGGCAACAAATCATAGAGGGAAATACATATATATGCATATATACATATTTTCAAATATATATACCAGAGCTCACATCACCTAAACTTTAACAACATGTTAGTGATATCCTATAGGATGTCTTAATGACTCCCGCCAAAATAGAACAATCTTCACACTGTTTCCTATATGAACACTTTTATGTAAACATGTTCAGCAGTTCTTCATAACAGACAATACAATATATATTATTTTGGTTGTGTTTTGGAAAAGGGATTGGGGTTTGGGATGGAAACATCCTGAATTTGGTGGTGGAAAGGTGTAATGGTAGAGGGACTGGTGTTTGAATATTGAACGTAATCAAACATTGTAAACAAACTTATAAAATTTTTTAAAAATTTAAAGTAAATAAATAATAATAATTAAAAAAAGTAATGTTGAGTTCATGCCCAATTCAATCAGCTTAATCAATGGCTGAATAAATAGTAGTGCTCCTACATAAAAAAAAGTGGGGGCTGGAGCGATAGCACAGCGGGTAGGGCTTTTGCCTTACACACGGCCGACCAGGGTTCGATTCTCAGCATCCTATATGGTCCCCCGAGCACTGCCAGGAGTAATTCCTGAGTGCAGAACCAGGAGTTAGTCCTGTACAATGCCGGTGCGACCCAAAAAGCTAAAAAAAAAAAAAAAATAGGCGTCCAGGGCCAAGGTCTATCAATGGTGTTAAGGAATGATAGAGCTAAATATCCACACCACCTAGTCAACAACACTGAAATGATGAGACCCAAACTTTGATAACCAAATTTTAAAAGGTGACTGTCGAGATGGCAGACTGTGGGTAGGGAGTGGGAGAGGGAACCTGGGACACTGGTGGAGGAAGTTGATATCGGTGATGGAATTGGTGGTGGAATGGTATATGTCGAACACCCAACTACGAATAACTTTGTAAATCCCGGTGATTTAATGAAATAAAATTGGACGGGGTGGGGAAGAACAGTCCTTTTAAAGATTAGTGGATTTTGGTCTGGAAATATAGTACAGGAATTGGGAGACATGCAAAACTTTGATCCCTAGCTCCACATGGCCCTCCAAGCATCGTCAGTGTAGGCCTGGATCTACACTGTGTAGATCCAGCATGACAGGGTGAACCCTGGTGGACCCAGGATGAGGCTTGGTACTGCAGAGACTGAGTGGCACAAATCCTCAAGCCTCATAGGACGAATACCATAACCATCAAATGGCCCCTGGATAAGTTGGAAAACAAAAATTTTTTTTTGAGAGGGACCACTTTTGGAACCAGTCCTAAAGTAATTTTATCTGATCCATTTATTAAGATAGTTTAACAAAATTAAAAGTTTTCCATTCATGATGAATGCTAAATATTTCTAGAACCAGGAGATTTTCTGAGACTTTTTATTTTAATTTTATCTGAGACTTTTTGGAACACCGGTACCTTAGTAAGCCATTTTATTTTAGTGGGGACACAGAGAGCATTGCCTGGAGATGCTCAGGGCTTACTCCTGGCTCTCTGCTCAGAGATCACTCTTGGCAATGCCTAGGGGACCATAACAGGTGCCAGAGATTAAAGCCAGGTCAGCTTAGTGTAAGGTAAGCATCCTACCTGCTGTACTATCTCTACTATCTCTCCAGCCCATTAATAATTTATTTTGAAAAGACAATAGCTGATGGCACTGAGTTTGAAAGAAATCATAGGCTGTGAAAATGACCGTTCTCCAACAGAAATCAATCAAACCCTAAAAATTTTAAAATATCTGAATTTATTTTTTTATGCTAAATCTTGTCACCTAATGCAAAAACTATCATTAAAAAGACTGTTTTAGTAAAGGATAAGTTACCAATAAGACAATTTAAAGTTTGACTGTGGGGACCGGAGTGATAGTCCAGTGGGTAGGGCGTTTGCCTTGCACACAACCAACCTGGGTTTAATCCCTGGCATCCCATATGGTTCCCCGAGCACCACCAGGAATAATTCCTTGGTGCAGAGCCAGGAGTCAACTGTGAGCGTCAGGGTATAACCCAAAAAGCAAAAAAAAAAAAAAAAAAAAAAAAATCATGTGACTGTGTCTCATTTGCATGGGATATTGTCCAGTCATCCAAATACTTTTAAGTATCTAGCAATTTTCTAGCCGAAGAGGAACAGTGTCCAGTTTCCTTGTTTTTCTGTTTAGGATGATTTCAAGTTAGAAAGTGGTGAATTCTCTCTTTGCTAGAGATAGTTTATACTTGTTTTTCACATGAGTTCAGAAAAAAACACTGTTTTAACTTTCCTTTCCTATCACCTAATCCAGTATTTTTCCATCTTTCTCTAACCATGGCTCCCTGTCCTAAGTGGTTGAACTCTTCATCTCATGCTGTGGCTACTCAACTAATGAAATTTTTTGTTGTGGCCCTCCTTGAAATATTCTAGGTGCCTACAGGGGGGCATATGATTCCCAGTTGAGAAATACTAGGCCTGTCTCCCTGCAGTTACAAGGTTTTGTCAAGTTCAAATCCTTGTAAGTCAAAGTCAAAGTAGGTTTCAAGTAAAAGTAATCAAATTTACCAGGTCTAAAGTATTTATCTCAAGAATGAAGATGCACAAATTAGGACTGACTATACAACTATTGAATATTACTGGTCCCTTAGCTTAAGATGCAGATTTAATTGTCGCTAGAATTATTTTGCAGACTGAAAATCAACCAAATAGAATTGTAATAGTAAGTTAGTTTGATTACTTACGTTCTCTATTGGTTCTGACAGCTATACTTGGGGAAATGATCCAAAATGATAAACTCTTCCTAATGTAGATTTTCTATGGATGCAGTTTTGGCAAAACAATGCCAATCTTGGCATTCATCGCCTTGAAACACAAGTCTGTAATTGAAACACAAGTCTGTAATTGAAACACAAGTCTGTAATAAATGCTTAAGGTATGAAAACGTCAGGAGACTATTAGCTGTGTTTCCAATACCTGTGGGGGTAAATATGCATCTTGCTAGGTAGACTGTACTAGAACTCACTAAGAGAAAAAATGCAAACTAGTAGTAGATTGCTATGAAATGTACTAGTGGCTGAGATATAATCAACAACATTCTTTAAAATCAGTATTGCTAATCCCCAACCCCATTCTCTATCACTTATCTTAGCTTCACACTTCTATTTTTATAAATCTTAGTTTAAGAAAATAACTATAGAGTTACACTTAGAAATGAATTATCCAGCATGGATAAATAGATACATTAACAGTGGAACTCTCTGCACCATTTTATTTATTTATTTTAATGAATCATCGTGAGTACAGTTACAGACTTACAAACTTTCATAATTGCGTTTCAGTCAAACAATGTTTGAGTATCCATCCCTCCCCCAGTGCCCATTCTCCACCACCAATGTTCCCAGTAGCCCTCCCACCACTGCACCCCTTCCCACCCCTGCCTCTGTGACAGACATATTCACACTTATTCGCTTTCCTTTTGGGTGTTATGGTTTGCAATACAGGTACTAAGTGGCCATCATGTTTGATCTATAGTCTACTTTCAGCATGCATCTCCCATTCCAAGGGATCTCTCCAACCATCATTTACTTAGTGGTCCCTTCTCCATCCCAGCTGCCTTTTCCCCCAGCACATGAGATCAGCTTTCAATCTGTGGAATGAACCTCCTGACCCTTATCTCTACTATCCTTAGGTGTTAGTCTCATATCATGTTACTTTATATTCCATAAATGAATCTGAACCATTTTAAAGTAATGTTATTAAAAAATATTCTAGATCTGGGGCTGAAGCAATAGCACAGTGGGTAGGGCATTTGCCTTGCATGCAGATGACCCTGGTTTGAATCCCAGCATCCCATATGGTCCCCCAAGCACTGCCAGAAGTAATTCCTGAGTGCAGGAGCAACCCCTGTGCATCTCCGGGTGTGACCCAAAAAGCAAAAAATAGAGAGAGAGAGATCTAGTTTGTGGGGATGTAGGATGGTGAACAAGTCTAAATAGCCTGTAAATTTTTCCTTCTTTCTATTTTATTTCGCTTTATATTTTTTTGGTTTGTTTTATTTATTTTTTTATTGAATCACTGTGAGAACAGTTACAGGGCTTTCAGGATTAAGTCTCAGTCATACAATGATCAAACACCCATTCCTTTACCAGTACACATGTCCCACCACCAAGAACCCCAGCATAACCCCCTCTTCTACTCTCCCCCTGCCTATGTGGCAGATGATTTTCACTTTACTCTCTCTTTACTTTGATTACATTCAATTTTCGAGAGAAAACCCACTATTATTAGTTGGAGTTTTTCCCCCAACAATCATACCTGTCGAAATGGCATCATTAGAACATATGTTTTCTATTGCTGATAACAAAGAGCATATGATGTTGCATGGTCCTGAAAGCGGTCGCCCAGTTTTGGGATTCTCGTGTTTTACTAATTAAGTCTAGAGGTATTTCTGCCCGCAGCTACTGCATTCCAAGATTGGTTTGTGTGCCTCTGGGATCATGGCTGTTTAGGAGTGGAGGAACTGTTCATGGGCAGCCGCTCGGGGTCTCATTTGAGCGGCAAGCAGGGCCGGTTCTGCACACCCCCCCCCCCAAGAGATTCCCCGTGCGTCCCATCACTGCAAGCTCCTATCTCTCTGTCCGATTGGCAATGAAAGGTGGCAATCGCCATGCTGCCACAAAGGGGAAAAGGCCAAGGGACAAAACCCTTCCCCTCCCGGGGCTGCACCGGGCTATAGCTTAGTTCACAGGCCAAGAGTATATCTGCCAGCAGCCGCTGTGTTCCGAGATTGGTTTCTGTGCCTCTGGGATAATGGCCGCTGAGGGTGGCGGAGCCGTTCCTGAATGGCTTTTTATATATCATGAAAGGTCACGCAGCTGGAGAAATAGTCCCAGTCCCACATACCGGAGCCATGTTAGTAGAAGCTCAGTGTTGACGGGACTCCATCTGGAGAAGGTGGGGTGGCTGCACCTTCTCCGTCTGGCACCCTGGTGTTGTTGGCCTGGTCTGGGGTCCGGAGCATTCTCCCTATTCTATTATTTTTAATACGTTTTGAGGTCAGAAGTAACTCACTGATAGTGTACATTCTTCCTATGTATAAGATCTTGGATTTGATACCTGGCACCAAAAAAGACAAGACTTTTGTCTATTGAAAAACTAAAAATAATAATTAATTTGAAAGATCTTCTGAGATGCTCAGGGCTAATTCCAGACTCTATGTGCTGCTTGGGGCACCATATGCAGAGTGAGGGAATCAAACTTGAGTCTGCTTTGTGCAAAGAAAGTGCCTTAACCCCTGTACTTTCTTTCCAGTCTTTAACTGGTTAATTTAAGTTAAATATTTGATTTATTAAGTATTAGCATTTCATCATTACAATGTGATATTTAAGGCCTTAATTTTTAATTCAAATTTATCCTAACCATATCACATAATTTCTGCTGTTTAATGTTCATTGATATCTACTTCCAGGTAATTTTTAGCTCTGTTTATTATTTACTTTTATTCCACACGTTGTTTTGATTTGTGAGCTTTTTTTTTGCTTTTTGGGTCACACCCGGCGATGCTCAGGAGTTATTCCTGGCTCTGCACTAAGGAATCACTCCTGGCGGTGCTCAGGGGACCATATGGGATGCTGGGAATTGAACCCGGGTTGGCCGCGTGCAAGGCAGACGCCCTACCCGCTGTGCTATCATTCCAGCCCCTGATTTGTGAGCTTTTAAAAAAGTTATATACATAGATATGTAGGTAACTTTCAATACATTTTAAAATTTATTATAAAGTACCAGAATGGTGATCTGTCTTATACTGATATTTTGATATCTTTTGAGACATACCTCAAGAGTCAGTTTCAGCTAGAATTCAATATTCATAAAGGTTTCATGTGTGATTAAGAAGAATGTATTTCCTTTCAGTTAGAATGGATTCCTCGGGCAGAATATGGCAATAGAAAAATAAACATGCAAAATAGCAACAGTGGAAGAATAGAGACAAATTGTAGGATTTTGCAGTAATTCAATCAAGAGATGGTGGTGTTGGCCAGGAAGATAATTGTGGAACTAGTAAGAGGGAATAGGATTAAAGAAATTACAACAGTTACAACAATGAAGAGAAGTGATCAGCCAGGGATGGTGGAATGTGGAAAAGTGGTAAAGTTTTATGTATGAAACCCTATCAGTAGTACTACTGTGAACCAGTTTGAGAAAAAATATTTTAAAATGACTCTTTTAGAGTCAGGCTGGTGGGTGGAAGGGGAAAAGGGGACACCGGTGGAGGAAATTGGACACTAGTGACAAGATTGGTGTTGGAGCATTGTATGCATGAACCCCAATCATGAATAACTTTGCCATTCACAATGAATCAATTAATTTTTTAAAGAAGAAATATTCCAAAGAATTGGACATTTCATGGTTGGTAGAGAAAAATTTATTTTTTAACAGCTGGGATAGTGGGATATCCTTACCTTAGACGGAGAGTAGAGTATGTGTAAGGTAGAAGATCTCAGTGGAGAAAACTATTAGACAACCATGTGGAGAGCAGAGTAGGTATAAGAAAGTAGTTCTGAGCTGAACATAAAAACTTAGAATTTAGGCATGAGGTGTTTGGGCAGGAAAAGGGAGCAGGCATTGAAAGTCATAAGGATCGTGGAGTTCATGCTCAATTCAATCCTTAATCACTGGCTGAATAAATAGCAGTGCTCCTACATTAAAATTAAATAAATAAAGTCATGAGGGTAGACAAGTCACAGAGAATGATGATTTTTAACTCCGAGTACTTGGAGAATCTGGGATGACATTTCTGGCACTTAGTTAGTATGGGTTAGAGATGCTACTAAAAATCCTATAATTCTCAGAACTGTTCCATTATAACACAGAATTGTCTGGCCTAAAATGTCAACAGTGCCAGGGTTGGTAAAATCTGATTTAGGGAATGAGCACAAATGAGGAAAAGAAAGTGCTGAAAAAAGTTCACACTGGCATTCTTACTGGGAATTCAACAAACTGAGGAAGAACTCTCAAAGGAAGCTGAGGACAGTTTCATGTCCTAGTATCCGAGTGTAGAAAAATGTAATAAGAGGGTGAGCATGATCAGTCTCTTCCAATGCTGGTGATAGGTCCAGAGAGAAGAGAAATGAAATTTAGCATTGAAATTTTCATTGTGGGGGTTATAAACAATACCCTCAATTGATATTCAGTCTTTGAGGTTGATGTCAGAAAATAGTCACTGAGTAACCTCAGGTAAGATGCTTAACTACTCTGAGTTATAGTTTCCTGACTATAAGATGACAATAACAGTCTACTTTGTAGAGTTGCATGACATAATATGAACAGTTTATAACAAAAAGCACCTACCTTAAAACTTGTGCATAATTTGTTATCCAGTAAATATGAGGTCTCTTTCCACAGAATTTTTATTTCAAACTTCTCGTCTACAACATACATATATATACACACACATGAACACATGCAAGCACACAATTGCTGCAAAGATTATTCACTCTCTAGTCACTTGCAGTTTTATCTGAGATAATTTTTTAATCAAAAAATACTTTATGAAGGTAACCATATTTTAATCCTTCTTTCTATGGATGGAAGTAAAAGAAATGTGTTGATAGAACTTTTCTGTATAAGATGCTGGATTAGACTGAGAGAGACAGCAATTTAAGAAATATATGTAATCACAAAGTTATTTCTCTTAGTTTAAAAAATATATTGCTAACTTATAAATTACATTTTCTACAGTTTTATCACTGTACAAACATAAAACTGTAGCCCCATTTTCTAGGTCTATTATACCACCATTTGTTTTTGTCACATAAAACTCCTATATTCCAAACACTCAACCAGAGTGAAAAATAGCCTCTGAGCTATCTGAAAGAAAGGAGACTGGGAAAAATCTAGAGAGATGGAAACTTACTCCTTAAATCCTTTTTATTCTAGAATCTCACAGATACTGTCTTCTCTTGAGACCCATAAAATGATTATATTGCTCTAATGATTGCACAGTAAATTTATAAAAATGAATTTAATTTCAAAAGGTCAAAAGTAACTGTATTGTGGAATAAAGATATCCAAAAAGTTGTCATTCTGCATTCAATTCTAATTTCCACAGAACTAGGGGTCTACTGGAAGGTCATCCAAGTAATGAGATTTTGTGCAAATTCTCTAGTTAGTTGCACATAATGAGTTCTCAGTCCAAGTGGCTCCTGACAGAGCTATAAGCTAAGAAGTACAAAGAGAAATTCTTCCTGACTTAGAACTTCTAGATGCCTTGACTCAGAACCAAATGATTTACAGGCAGCCTGACTTTCATATTTGCTAGATATCTAGCAAAGGTTTTATTAATCTCCACATCTTATATCCACAGTATTTCTTTGATTCTCAGACACAAATTTTCCTCAAATTTTTATGTCTCAGAATGGAGACCACATCTGATAAATTGCCAATTAAAAGCCATAAATTTATAGGATAACATCTCACTTGGCCTGGCTTCTTGAACTGGGATATATCCCTGTTTACATAGGGTGAGACCAGAAGCTAATGACACCATTTCTTGAGTGTCTCTATAAGCTTTTTTTTTTTGTTTGTTTGTTTTCATTTTCTGTGTGTTTCTCTGTGATTTCTCATTGAATGGTTTTTCTTGGCAACTGTCATAATTTTTTTTTTTTAAATTTTATTGAATCACCATGTGGAGGGTTACATAGTTCTCAGGATTATGTCGGTTATACAGTTCTCAAACACCCTTCACTTCACCAGTGCCCATCTTCCATCACCAACCCCCCCAGTATACCTGCCGCCCCCTCCCACCTCCCCAGTCCCAACCCTTGCACATGATATGTTTCACTTCGTTTACGCCTTATTTCGATTACATTCCATGTTTCAACACACAACTCACTACCGTTGTTGGGGTTTCCCCCAAAAAAGAAAAGCAGTCCTATTGCCAAGGAGGCATTTGATAGTTCTCCATTGCTAAGAATATAGAGATATTAAGTCCCGCTGTTTGTTACATAGTTTTTCTTTTTCCCCCTTGCCCCGCGCCACCGAGTTCACGCCTGTTTTAGTAATCGCCACGCTGCCTGACAAGGGAAAAAAAAAACCGAAAAGGATGGTTATTTCCCGTCATCAGCAGGCGTGGGGCTCTGGCTTAGTTGATAGACTTGTAGAGTATCTGCAAGCAGTCTCTGGAACCGACGGTCTTGCGCTGGTGTCGGCTCCGGCTCGAGATTCCACCAGCGTCCCGCTGTTCCTTGTACATAATTTTTCCCCTTATATCCCATTCCCACGCCACCAGGTCTGTTTGCTTAATGGACATCACACTGTAGTTGATGACACACCGCGTTTCTTCCCGAGAAAGAAGAAAATTTCTTCTCAGCCGGCATGGGGATATAGCTTAGTTCAGTCTAGTGAGATGGCTACCACTTTGATTGCCTTCAATATTTCAGCAACAGACTTACTATTCTTGTTAGGATCTCCCACAAAAGTCCGACCCATTAAAAAGGGACATATTACATATTGCTGATGCTAAGATGACATTAGGTCGCGCGGCCACGACAGCGGCCGCGCGGTTTTGGGTTTCTGTATAAAGTCCAGGGAAAGTACAACCAGAAATAACATCACTATAAACTTTTACCCTTTTATGGTGCTCATAAGATGGAGAAACCTAGAGAGAGGCTCGGCGTCTCCGTTTTGCGCTCAGGAAAACCTCGGCCCCTGCGCTGTGCTCAGGAGGGAGGAGTTGAGAGAGAGACAGGTTAAAAGAATAGGGGGATGCCCGGGTCCCACAGCTTCAGCACGCCGTGGGGTCTCTGGTCCCATGCCGGAATTAGTTCAGTGGGCTGCTTGGGGTCCGAGGGCGCTCCCTCGGGCCCCTCCATCATGCTCCTTCCACAGCCGGGTCCAAAAGGAAGCACACGTGGGGGAGGTGGGTTTAAGTATCTAACTGCGGTGGGCGGGGGTCGCCGCCCCCGCCCCCTGGGGACTCCCGCAAGCGCGCTCACGTCCTGTTTTGGCTGAATCGGCGACTCCGTTTTGCGCTCAGGAAAACCGCGGCCCCTGCGCTGTGCTCAGGAGGGAGGAGTTGAGAGAGAGACAGGTTAAAAGAATAGGGGGATGCCCGGGTCCCACAGCTTCAGCACGCCGTGGGGTCTCTGGTCCCGTGCCGGAATTAGTTCAGTGGGCTGCTTGGGGTCCGAGGGCGCTCCCTCGGGCCCCTCCATCATGCTCCTTCCACAGCCGGGTCCAAAAGGAAGCCTGTCTCTATAAGCTTTTTATATACTATGTACAACTTTGGGGTAAAGGTTAACAATGTGGGACACAAGCAGAAGGTCTTTGTGTTCGCTTTTACAAACCCAGCCCTGTTCTGGCTTCCCACAAGATAGAAAGTGATGGTCTGAGGGGCCAGAGCAGGAGCACAGCAGGAAGGGTAGTTGCTTTCACACAGCTGGCTGAGATTATATCCCTGACATCCCCATATGGTCCCCTGCAGGAGTGACCCCTGAGTTCAAAGCCAGGAAGCCCTGAGCACAGTTGGGTGTGGCCAAAAGCCAAACAAGAAAAAAAAAGGTGGGTGAAAGATGTCTTCAATAAAAATCAGAAAACCCAGATAACATCACACAGAGATGTCATGATCCAAATTGGCAGAAAAAGCTCAGAAAAGGGGATTGGAGTGATAACACAGCAGGTAGCGTGTTTGCCTTGCACGCAGCCAACCCAGGTTCAATTCCCAGCATCCCATGTGGTCCCCTGAGCACCGCTGGGAGTGATTCCTAAGTGCAAAGCCAGGACTAACCCCTGTGCATCACCAGGTGTGACCCAAAAAGCAAAAAAAAAAAAAAAAAAAAAATGCTCAGAAAGGTTGGAACTTTGTACACCTGAAAATCAACTATGAAAAACAATGTAAATCACCGTGACTTTATATCAAAAATTTTTATGTAAGGGGCTGGAGCAATAGCACAGTGGGTAGGACGTTTGTCTTGCATGCGGCCGACCCGGATTTGATTCCCAGCATCCCATATGGTCCCCTGAGCACCGCCAGGGGTAATTCCTGAGTGCAGAGCCAGGAGTAACCCCTGTGCATCACCAGGTGTGACCCAAAAAGAAAAAAATTTTATGTAAAAACTTAAAAATATATCCTTGGGAGTTAGAGAGACAATAGAGCAGTTAAGACACTTGCCTCGTATGTATCTGCCCCAGGTTGAATCCCCAGCACTTCATATGGTCCCTTGTGCCCTGCCTAGATTGATCCCTGAGCATAGAGCTAGGAGTAAGCCCTGAGCACCGCTGGGTCACTTGTATCACTTGTGTATCACTTGTCTTTCCATTGATCTTTGATTTGCTCGAGCGGGCGCCAGTAACCTCTCCATTTGTCCCTGTCGCGTACTAATGTAGCCCAATGATATCTGCTCACTCCAGGGTCAGGAAGTGCCTCAAACCATTCATTCGGGGTTTTTTATTCGTTTTTATTTTTAATTTTTATTGTTTTTCTTTTTATTATTTTTTTATTAATGAGTCACCGTGAGGGTGCAGTTACAGAGTTTCATGCCTGTGCTACAGTTATACAATACTCGTGTACCCATCCCTCCACCAGTGCCCATTCTCCTCAATCGATGGCCCCAGGGACCCTCCCCGCCTCTTGTGCTGCCTCTCCCCCCACCCGTGACAGGGAATTCCTTATTGTTCTCTCTCTCCTTTTGGATGTTATGGTTTGCAATGGAGATACTACGTGGCTATCGTGTTCAATCTGTAGTTGGCTTTCAACCCGCCTCTCCCATCCTGAGTGGATCCTCCACTATACTTTAGTTGGTGTTCCCTTCTCTATATGAGCTGCCCTCTCCCCCAGCATGTGAGGTCAGCTTCCAAGCCGTGGAGCAAGCCTCCTGGTACTTATTGCTACTATTCTTGTGTGTTAGTCTCCCATTCTGTTGTTTTATATTCCGAAAATGAGTGCAAATTTTCTGTGTCTGTTTCTTTCTTTCTTACTCATTTCACTTAGCATGATAATTTCCATGTTGATCCACTTATATGCAAAGTTCATGACTTCGTCCTTTCTGACAGCTGCATAGTATTCCATTGTGTAGATGTACCAAAGTTTCTTTAACCAGTCATCTGTTCTCGGGCATTCGGGTTTTTTCCAGATTCTGGCTATTGTAAACAGTGCTGCGATGAACATACAGGTGCAGATGTCATAATTTTTGCCTCTCTGGGATATATTCCCAGAAGTGGTATTGCTGTTTCAAATGGGAGCTCAATTTCTAATTTTTTGAGAAGTGACAATATTGTTTTCCAAAAGGGCTGAACTAGTCAGAATTCCTACCAGCAGTGTAGGAGGGTTCCTTTCTCCCCACATCCACGCCAACAGCGGTTGCTTGTGTTCTTTTAGATGTGAGCCAATCTCTGTGGTGTGAGGTGGTATCTCATAGTTGTTTCCATCTGCATTTCCCTGTTGATTAGTGATGAAGAGCATTTTTTCATGTGCCTTTTAGCCATTCATAATTCTTCCTTGAGAAAGTTTCTGTTCATTTCTTCTACCCATTTTTTGATGGGGTTGGATGTTTTCTTCTTGTAGAGGTCAATCAGTGCCTTGTATACCCTTGATATCAACCCCTTATCAGATGGGTATTGGGTGAATATCCTTTCCCATTCTGTATATTACCTTTGTATTCTGGTCACTGTATCTTTTGCAGTGAAGAAGCTTTTTAGTTTAATATAGTTCCATTTGTTTATCTCTGTTTCCACTTGGTTGCTCATTTGCGTGTCATCTTTGAAGATACCATTAGCTTCAATATCATGGAGAGTTTTGCCGACCTTGTCTTCCATGTATCTTATGGATTGTGGTCTGATGCTGAGGTCTTTAATCCATTTTGATCTGACTTTTGTGCATGGTGTTAGATAGAGGTCTAAGCCTAGTTTTTTGCATTTGGTTGTCCAGTTATGCCAGCACCATTTGTTGAAGAGGCTTTCCTTGCTCCACTTCACATTTCTTGCTCCCTTATCAAAGATCAGATGATCATATATTTGGGGTTGCATGTAGGGACATTTCACCCTGTTCTGTTGATCGGCAGCTCTACCTTTGTTCCAGTACCATGCTGTTTTATTTTTTATTTATTTATTTTTTTATAGTTTATTTTTAATTAGTGAGTCAACGTGAGGGTACAGTTACAGATTTATACATTTTTGTGCTCATGTTTCCCCCATACAAAGTTCAAGAACCCATCCCTTCACCAGTGCCCATTCTCCACCACCAGTAAACCCAACATCCCTCCCACCCTCCCCAGTCCCATCTCCCCCCACCCCACACTGCCACTATGGCAGGGTATTCCCTTTTGTTCTCTTTCTCTGATTAGGTGTTGTGGTTTGCAGTAAAGGTGTTGAGTGACCATTGTGTTCAGTCTCTAGTCTATATTCGCCCGCATCACCCTTCCCCCACATGACCTCCGACCACATTTTTCTTGGTGTTCCCTTCTCTGAGTTGACCAGAATGAGAGACCAGCCTCCAAGCCATGGAGACAACCTCCTGGTACTTATTTCTACTATTCTTGGGTGTTAGTCTTATAGTCTATTATTCTATATTCCACAGATGAGTGCAATCTTTCTATGTCTGTCTCTCTCTTTCTGACTCATTTCACTTAGCATGATACTTTCCATGCTGATCCACTTGTATGCAAACGTCATGACCTCATTTTTTCTAACAGCTGCATAGTATTCCATTGTATAGATGTACCCGAGTTTCTTCAACCAGTCATCTGTTCTAGGGCACTCGGGTTTTTTCCAGATTCTGGCTATTGTAAACAGTGCTGCGATGAACATATAAGTGCAGATGTCATTTCGACTATACTTTTTGGCTTTTCTGGGATATATTCCCAGCAGTGGTATTGCTGGGTCAAATGGGAGCTCAACCTCTAGTTTTTTGAGAATCGTCCATATTGTTTTCCAAAAGGGCTGAACTAGTCGGCATTCCCACCAGCAGTGTAGAAGGGTCCCTTTCTCCCCACATCCTCTCCAACAGCGGTTGCTTTTGTTCTTTTGGATGTGTGCAAGTCTCTGTGGTGTGAGGTGGTATCTCATGGTTGTTTTGATCTGCATCTCTCTGATGATTAGTGATGTAGAGCACTTTTTCATGTGCCTTTTGGCCATTCGTATCTCTTCCTTGGTAAAGTTTCTGTTCATCTCTTTGCCCCATTTTTTGATGGGGTTGGATGTTTTCTTCTTGTAGAGTTCAACCAGTGCTTTATATACCATTGATATCAATCCCTTATCTGATGGGTATTGTGTAAATATCCTTTCCCATTCTGTAGATAGTCTTTGTATTCTGGTCACTGTATCTTTTGCGGTGCAGAAGCTTTTTAGTTTAATGTAGTCCCATTTGTTGATCTCTGTTTTTACTAGATTGCTTAGTTCCATGTCATCTCTGAAGACACCTTTATCTTCAATATCGTGGAGGGTTTTGCCAACCTTGTCTTCAATGTACCTTATGGTTTGTGGTCTGATGTTGAGGTCTTTAATCCATTTTGATCTGACTTTTTATCATGCTGTTTTAATTCTTACCACTTTGTAGCAAAGTTTGAGGTTGGGGAGGGTGATGCCTCCCATCATCTTTTTCCCAAGAATTGCTTTAGCTATTTGTGGGAGTTTATTTTTCCATATGAATTTCAGGAGTGTTTGATCAATTTCTTTGAAGAATTTCATGGGTATCCTTATAGGGATCGCATTGAATCTGTATAGTGCTTTGGGGAGTATTACCATTTTGACAATGTTAAGTCTTCCTATCCATGAGCAGGGAATATGCTTCCATTTCCTCGTGTCATCTTTTATTTCATTCAGTTGCGTTTTATAGTTTTCCTTGTAGAGATCCTTTACCTCCTCAGTTAAGCTGATTCTGAGATACTTGATCTTCTGTGGCACAATTGTGAATGGTATTTTTTTTAATGTCACTTTCCTCTGTCTCGCTATTTGTGTATAGGAAGGCCATGGATTTTGGGGTATTGATTTTATAGCCTGCAATTTTGCTGTACAAGTCTATCATTTCTAGGAGTTTCTTAGTGGAGGTTTTAGGATTCTCTAGGTATAGAATCATGTCATCTGCAAATAGTGAGAGTTTGATTTCTTCCTTTCTTATCTGAATACCCTTAATGTCTTTTTCTTGCCTAATTGCTATTGCAAGTACCTCCAGTACTATGTTGAACAGAACATAGTGAGAGTGGGCATCCTTGTCTTGTCCCTGACTTTAGAGGGAAGGTCCTTAGTGTTTCTCCATTGAGGATAATGCTTGCCATGGGTTTGTGTTATATGGCTTTGACTATCTTGAAGAAAGTTCCTTCTAAGCCTATTTAGAATTTTCATCATGAGTTGGTGTTGGATCTTGTCAGATGCTTTCTCTGCATCTATTGAAATGATCATATGGTTTTTATTTTTACTTTTGTTGATATGATGGATTATGTTGATTGATTTCCGAATGTTAAACTATCCTTGCATCCCCGGGATGAATCCTACTTGGTCGTGATGTATGATTTTTTTTATGAGTTTTTGGATTCTATTTGCTAATATTTTGTTGAGAATCTTTGCATCCGTGTTCATCAGGGATATTTGCCTGTAGTTTTCTTTGTTAGTAGTGTCTTGTTTGCTTTTGGTATTAGGGAGAGATGAGCCTCATAGAAACTGTTTGGTAGAGTCCCTGAAATTGTATCAACCAGCTTTTTGGACCATGATGCACTGAAAATAGAAGCTAATCACACACAGACATGGAGCACCAAATTGAACACCTGGAAATTAAACAACTCCCTGTTGAACAACAAGTGGGTCAAGAAGAAAATCAAGGAAGAGATCAAAAGATACCTCGAAACAAATGAGAATGAAGACACAAGCTACCAGAACCTATGAGACACGGCTAAAGCTGTGTTAAGGGGAAAATTTATAGCTCTGCAAGCATTCCTCAGGAGGGAAGAAAGGGCCTACATAGAGAGCTTGACTTCAAGAGCTCAAGATCTTAGAAAAGGACCAGCAAAAGGAACCCAAGCCAGACCAAAGGAAGGAAATAATAAAACTTAGAGCAGAAATCAATGATATGGAAACCCAAAAATCAATCCAAAAGATCAATGAAACAAAGAGCTGGTTCTTTGAGAAAATAAACAAGATTGATAAACCGCTAGCAAGACTCACAAAGAAAGAAAGAGAGAGAACCCTAATAAACCGAATCAGAAATGAAAAGGGGGACATCACAACAGAAACCAATGAAATTCAAAAGATCATCATAAACTACTTTGAAAATATCTATGCCATGAAACAAGAGAACCTAAATAAAATGGACAAATTCCTTGATTCCTACAATCTCCCAAGACTGAATCAAGATGACTTGGAATACCTGAATAGACCCATTAATATCAAGGAAATTAAAACTGTTATCAAATATCTTCCCAAAAACAAAAGCCCAGGCCCGGATGGATTCACTGACGAATTCTTCCAAATATTTAAAGAGGACCTGTTGCCAGTTCTCTTCAAGCTTTTCAAGGAAATTGAAGAAACAGGGACTCATTCAGGGTTTTGACGAAGAAGTCTGACCATCTCATTGGTGGGCAGCCATGAGGTCAGATTTTGACGTCCCGTGGAATCCAGTTGGTAACAGCTTAGACTAGAGCTGTTACCAACTGTTATCGAGCACCGATGGATGTGGCCTAAAAACAAAAACAATCTCAGAATGATTTTTTGCATTTGAATACAGAGCAAGATTAAACACCTAAAATTAAAGAGGCTGGTTAAAGAGGAGAATGTCTGTCAGAGCCAAAAAGGCAAAGCAAGAGAGAACCCAGGTTTGAAGAGAAAGAGTCAGTGGCCATTTTAAGGAAGAAACTTCATGGAGTAATCAGAGTTTGCCACCTAGTGATGGATCCAAGTTAGCATCAACATTGTAGACTTTTGTCATTGTCTTAATTTGACCCCTACGGGGTTCTTAAAGGTTCTATTTGGGGGGTTGGAGCCATAGCACAACGGGTAGGGTGTTGCCTTGCACGTGGCCCACCTGGGTTCGATTCCCAGCATCCCATATGGTCCCCTGAGCACCGCCAGGAGTAATTCCTGATTGCAGAGCCAGGAGTAACCCCTGTGCATCGCTGGGTGTGACCCAAAAAGCAAAAAAAAAAAAAGTTCTACTTGGTCCAGTGAATATGTAGTTAAAAACAGAAGTCACAAACACGAGCACAAAAATGTATAAAACTGTAACTGTACCCTCACGTTGATTCACTAATTAAAAATAAATAATTTATTAAAAAAATAAAATAAATTAAAAAAACAGAAGTCACTTACTTGATAATGGTGTATTAATTTCGTATTGCTGCTATAACAAATAAAACCTTAGTTTGGTGGTTTCATACAACATATAGTTTATTATCTTATACTTTGGGGGGTAAGAAGTACTAAATGAGTACTTTTTACATGCTCTTTACTAAAATAGAAGGGCCAGCATATTTGCATTTATTCTCTAGGGGAAAAATCCATTTTCTCCTAGAGCTTCCTTGCATAGATTATTGACTCATGAGTACTTTCCAGTACTCACATTTTTTTTCTGACCTCTGATCTCATCATCCTCTCTCCTTCTTTTGATTACAATTCTGTCTATCTCATTAAGGACTTCTGTGATTATATTGAGTTCATTTAGATAGTCCAAGATCATCATCCAGTATCATGATTCTTAACCACAAACATGCAAAGTTTCTTTTGTTATGTAAAGTAAGACATACACAGATTCCAGGGGCTAGGTGGTATGCACCTTTGAGAGATCACTGTTTTGCTTTCCATCAGTAGCATATTCATTGAAGATATCCTCTTGCCCCCCTCCCCCACCACAAATTAACATCTGTCCAATCTTGAAGTGGCAGGTAACTCAGGAAAAATGCCCCGTTGAACAAAACGAGAAAGGATTTATCCTAGCACAAATTGTCAATTAAAAAATATTAACATAATTGCTTGCTCTGAGAAAGCTCTCTTGTGAAATCATTTCATTGCAATATATCAGCATCACTATTTTTCAATCACTCAAACAATTATAGTAATTATTGTGTTCCGAAAACAGGGGCATGATACTTGACTACTCTTCTAGAGACCCTATTACATTTCATTTTTCTTATGAGTATTGAGTGTTATGAAAATCACCTCCAACACATTATACAACCTGTATGGTGCTATGTTCTAGAGGAAGCCCTCTCATAGTGTTCACTCCAAGCGAATGTGGTGGAATCATCAACCATTCGGTGCCTTTGCCCTAATTAATGGAAGATTTTATAGTGAGACAGCAGTTTATAGCCCTCAGAACTTGAGACAGAAAAGTTGTTTGGGGATTAAAGATGTGATTTCCTATAATCACACTTAAATTCTGTTGATTCTGCCTCCTTAATCTCTCTTCTCCCTCTTCCTTGCCAACTTCATGCCAATTTGTCAAGACAATGTGAGACATTCTCCCAAATGACCTGATCTTAAGAGCCTTTTAGATGTGCACCAAGGAGGCGGATTTCCTGGCACCTTACTCAGAATTTCTGGTTCTAAATCTTAGAAAGGGCTTGAAATGTGTCTCAGCGTGCACAATAAACACACCCCAAGTGTTTTGTTTTCTATCAGGCAATGATGGGAAAGACTGACATTGCGATGGAACAAGCTGAGTCAGAAAACTCAGGCATATTTGAAAAATATATTCTTCAAGTGTGTGAACTTGAACAAGCTGCTTAACTTGTCCAGATCTGTACCATGAATGAGTCCATAAGTAATCAGAAAAACTGGATAGGATTGTGCGTGCAATTTACTATATATAGACCCAGTGTTCAATAATTATAAATTATCTTCTCTCCTGCCCTTCACACCTCTCCCTATAGTACATGCTGTGTTGTGATTTTTCACAGCTGGAGATATTGATGGACTCTGCAAATGTCATAGAATGACAACCAGTGACACTCGGTTAATCACTTTGTTGAACATTCCCTACCTACCCAGTTGTTAGCTTCACCAGTAATTACACAAGCTTGTGGGCTCCCCCTGCCACACAGCAGGAAATGGGCACCATAGATTCCCTTCCTTCTCAGCTCCTAGCAACACAAAAACAGCTAGTATTCCCAAACAGTTGTACCAGCTGTAGTTCTAGGAAATATGGTGCGTGTGTGTGTGTATGTGAAAGAGAGAGAGAGAGAGAGAGAGAGAGAGAGAGAGAGATACAGAGACAGAGACAGAGAGACAGAGAGACAGAGAGATCTGACAGGACTACTCCAGTGATGCTGAGATCTGTACATTTATCACATGCTGTGGAATTAGCTAGATCTTAAAGCCACACTCATTTTCTTTTTGGCAAGTTTATACTTCATGGAAAACAATTATATTTCTTAGTGGCTCCAATGAATCTTGGAGTGGATTATGCCCTCTTCTGTTCCCCCATCCCCTTTTCTAAGTACTGTTCTATTCTTTTTCTCCATGAGCTAATGGTAGTGAGTTCAGAGTGATGATCAGGCTTTTTATTAGCGTTGATGTGGTCAAGTATTGAAGCCCATTATTCCACTTTATACTTCCCACTTGGGACCAAATTGCAAGGTGTCAAAAATGTGGTCTCTAGAACAGTACTGTCACCTGAGCACATGTTATAAATGCACATTCTGGAGCTTCAACCCATATTTACTGAATCAAAAATTCCAAGACTAAAATCCAGAAATCCTTATTTTAAGAGCTTTAAGTTATTAGGATGAACTCTAGTTTGAGATTCCTCACATTATAACTACTTCCTCTCTATCAACCATTTCCTGTAATCAACCTTGCAATATGTCTAATTTTTAGTGATTTATGGCTTACCGACCTGACTATAGAATGCTGAGAAATCTTCCCCACCATCACAATCTACCTAATTTTATTCCTCCCTCCTTTCCTCTGGTTCCTTCTATCTACCCTTACAAAGTCCATGCATCATTATTCACACCTCCTTTATAAAAAATTTATTTTTAATGGGCCACAAAGGGCAGTACTCAGGACTTATTCCTGACTCTACTCTAAACTCAGGGATCACTCCTTGCAAGGCTTAGAGAACCACACGGGGTTCCAAACTTGGTGCTGGCTGTGGGCAAGCAAGTGACCTATCCACTGTACTCTCTCTCCAGCCCCTCTATCAAAACTGGCAATCACCTGGGAGATGGTCTAAGCCAAGAGGTGGGGAGGGTGACAGTAGTGTCCTCTCCATTGGGAGAATTCTGAGTAATTAGTAGACCCTCTGAAATACTATGTTGAGCAGTATTCTGAGATCATGTTCAAGTTCAATAAAAAAGAGCTCCATAAAAGATTGGAGATAGTACTATGAAGATTTTAAAGGGAGATACAATCAAAGAAGACTCTAAGAGACTTCCTCGACCTCATCTACCCACAGCCTCACCTTATAGTGTGAAATAATGGGGCCAGAGAACTCAAATGATTTATCTCAATCATGCTATAATGCATGGGATAGCTTCAACTTAAAAACCCAACACTCGTCTCTAAGATCCCAGGTTCTTTCTTTTGTGCCTCCATTTCCTTATTATTGCTTCTCTACCCAATTTATTCTCATAAACTGATTATGCTAGTCATAAACTGATTAACCTCCACCACAGATTAGTTAAAGATATGAGGGGCTATTAAAACAAATAGGTTGAGCTCTTATCAGTGAAGAGAGAGGCTACCTAGCAGTAATTGCCCCATAAAATGTTCCATGGATTTTAATCTGCCAATCTTTTTTATAGGATAAAAATAAACTTTTTTCCTCCTTTCACTTTCCTTTTTCCTTCCTTTCTTCTTTCCTCTCTTCTTCCCATTTTCCCCTTCCATCCTTTCCGATCTTCCCTCCCTTCCTTTCTCTTTTTTCTTCCCTTCCTTCATTTTTGAAAAATTTTCACTGGACTCAGGAAAAACAGGCATCTGGCAGGCATTGAGATACAGCAATTAATAAAACACAAAACAAATAATCCCTCCCCCCATGGGCCTGGAATTTTAATAAGGGAGATAGAAAGTAAATAATTCATCAGAATATATATCCTGTCCAATGGTGATAAGTCTTATGGAGAAAAATTAAGTAGGCATAAAAGCAAGGGGGCAGAGTGGGAGCAGTTGTCATGAGATTCGTCAGGGAAAATGTTATAGGAACATTTTAACAAACCTGTAGAAAGGAAGGGAGCAAAGTCCATAATCTGTGAAGGGAGAGCTCAAAACAGAGAAAATGCAAACACAAAGTCTCTGAGATGGACAAATGCAAGGAAGAGTAATAGTGCCATTCCACAGGGAACAGAATGAGGGGATAGGGGTTCAAAGGGTGTGTGGTGATCAGCAGTGCCATTAGGGAATTACTAGTAAACATCATGTCCACCATTGGGAGATCTAAGATATTTTCCAACTCTCTAAAAGGTCTTCTGCTATCTCTCTGAGTCATCCACACCTGAGTCAGAATCCCTCTTCCAACATTCGTTTCTCCAAGAACTTCCCACTTAATCATGTCATTGTCCTTCCATTCCATGTGAAACCACTTCACAAATTTGTCCACAGTGTTTCTTGCCCCTTACACCTCCCACACTGCCTATTTTTTTTTAAAGTTTGGAGCTGAAGAGATAGTATAGTACAGCAGGTAGAACTCTTGCCTCGCATGTCTGATCCAAGTTTGATCTCCAGTATCCCATATGGTTCCCTAAGCACCACCGGGAATAATTCCTGAGTGCAGAGTCAAGAATAACCCCTCAGCACTGCTGGGTATGGCCCAAAGAAACAAAAAATTAATAAACAAAACTCACATCATGATGTTTTCTGTAAAACCCTTCCCAGCCTTGGCAAACAACATTCTGCTGTGGTGCTGTTCTAGGATTGGATCATCAAATCCAGGATTGCTTTCAGAGCTTTGGAGATGACTCGTTATTTTTACATTCAGCCATGCCCATAGGTCAATGATATTTCCCTCTGAGAAACATGGTCTTCTTTCTTCTACTTCTTGTCCAATGAAACTTCCACTTTATAAACACACGTGGCTTTGTTGTCTTATCTAACAAATATTCCAGATTGGCCCAACTGATCTCTAGTTGGTGATAAAACAGCTTCCTGGAAGCATGAGGCAAATGCAGAGAAAATACATACTGCCGTAACTGTACTTTCTTTACAGGAATATCCTCAAAATGCTTCCCAAAGCATTTGTTATCTGTAGCACAGACAGGTGGGAAGCCAGATGATATTGTGGTTCTCAGAAGCACACAGGATAGGAAGCAAGGACCTGAGCTAAGTGTGTCTTCCATTCCTTTCCTCTTTTCACTTCTAGCATCATTTCCAGTATTGCATCTATGCTTCTGGTATTGTCCTCACACTATCTTAGTACTCCCCCTACCTCATAGAGTCAGTCAAGGTCGCCCATCATAAGTCTCTTCAGAAACTTCCTGTATAGGAAGCATTTGCTTTATACCACTTTCCAAGGGCTGGAGGATAGTACAGCAGTAGGGTGTTCGCCTTTCAGGCGGCCAACCTGAGTTCGATTCCTCTGCCCCTCTCGGAGAGCCCGGCAAACTATCGAGAGGATCGCGCCCGCACAGCAGAGCCTGGCAAGCTACTTGAGGCATATTGGATATGCCAAAAACAATAAGTCTCACAAAGAGAGACGTTACTGGTGCCCGCTCAAACAAATCGATGAGCAATGGGATGACAGTGACAGTGACAGTGACCACTTTCCAACTGATGTCTCCCATACCCTGACCCATCCCTGACAGTTTTGGTGGTAACAAAGCTACTCATTTCATTTAACGGACTGTGGGATTTACATGATCAGCATGCTGTTTACCTCAAAATCTCACCATCTAACCTTTCTCCACCTCCCTGTGGTGGATACTTTGCCCAAAGCTAAACATTTTAGGAACAGGGACTTGTGGGGGTAATTTCTTCAAGCCCTCTCATAAAACCTCGATATCTTTGTAAGACCAATCAGTTTTATAGCCAAATAAGGAAACTCATCATTCTGTAATGAAGCTTACCACCTCAAATTGTTATAGATAAGTATCCTCTGGACTGAGTAAAGCCCACTTTGTTTTCTCTCAGCCTGTTTCTTTGCATTGCAACCAAAAACAAAGAGTCTGTTTTTGATACAAAAGAAAAGTGGAGGATCAGAGAAATTGAATCTAATCCTCTCAACCTGTCTTAATTTCACTGGATTTCTGTTTGCTCACCTGTAAAAACAGATCACTGGATAAGCCTTTCCAGACCATTTCTCTAAGAACTATTCTGTAGATTCAAAATGGCAGCAGTTCTCTCAGACAGGAAGTTACTAAGAAGGATCTCATCTCCAACATGCCTTCTCTTAGGTACAAGCTTGCAATGATGCAACTTCTGGCAGGAATTTCTCTGGACTTAGTTACTAAAATACAGAAATCCAAAACTGTGTGGCCGCTATTGTGGCCACATGACCTCATATCTCTTCATTCTCAGCAATGGAAAACAAATTATCAGATGCTTCCTTTTCAGCAAGTTCGACTTTGGGGGGGGGGGGGAACTCCAAACAATAATACTGAGTTTTTTAAAAAACTATTGAATGTAATCAAAGTAAAGAGAAAGTAAAGTGAAATTTATCAGCTACGCAGGTGGGGGTGGGGAGAGGTATACTGTGATTCTTGGTGGTGGAATATGTGCACTGGTGAAGGGATGGGTGTTCGAGCATTGTATAACTGAGACTTAATCCTGAAAGCTTTGTAACTTTCCACATGGTGATTCAATAAAAAAAAGCCTTCTCTTACTCTGCATCATCTGTGTTCCCACAGTTTCCTGTCCTCACCTTTATTACAGAGAGAACTTCACTCTGTCATAACTAGAAAATGTCTTTCCTCCTTCCCACTCCTCTGCATATACTTCATTCCTCACACCCTAGCCCACACTAGTTCATAAGTTTCTAGGAAAACAAGCACCATGACTTGTAGTCTTTGTACTACTAGCATTTAACATTATCTAGCTCATGGTACTTGCCGAGGAAATAGTTTGTGAGTGAATGAATAACTTGAATGGTGATAGTTTAATCTTGGTGTTGGGCTAAAGTCTGAAGAAAATGGTCACAGTTAGCAAGTCAACCTTGTATCAATTTTGACTCTGATTCTAAGGATAAAATGATTTGCTGGAAATTAAAGGACAGTGATACCATTCAAAAGGATTTTTTTACAGAATTTTATGAGCATTTTTGAAATTTCAAAGTGTTATTCAGAGATCTAAGAATGTAAACTGCTTCCCTGGAGGATGTATTTTGACTATGGAGTTCAGGAAATGTGGGAAGATGTAAAGGTGAAGGTTATGAAAAAATAAGACAAGAATTTATGCTTCAAATTTTAGGTTTCAAATTCTTTTTTCTAATATATTATCCATTAGAAATATACCTGGATAAGTAATCAAAGAACTGGGTTTCCAAAAACCTAACATAACTTCTCTGAGCTTTAGCCTCTTCATCACTGTAACATTGTCATCCCATTGCTCATTGATTTGTTGGAGTGGACACCAGTAATGTCTCCATTGTGACACATGTTGTTACTGTTTTTGGCATATCAAATATGCCACGAGTAACTTTCCAGGCTCTGCCATGTGGGCAGGATACTCTCAGTAGTTTGCCAGACTCTCCAAGAGGGGCAGAGGAATCGAACGCAGTTCAGCCGTGTGCAAGGCAAACAACCTACCCACTGCGCTGTTGCTCCAGCCCTTCATCAATAAAAAGAAATGATGCCACTGACATCTCAAAGGGTTGTTAGGAGGATTATTTGAGGCAAGATATGTGACAACAATAGAGCTTTTATAAATGGCCTCACAAAATAAGTAATTGACCAGGTCAATAAGATGATATTTTTAGTGCTCTGTGTTAAGAGCAGGCAGAGCAAGCCCTTAAAAGCAATACCACCATAAAAAATTATGTGGTATTCATCCTTTCATAACTTTCGTTTTCTTACTCCTGAAATTAGAGTCAGAGTAGAATTATTCCCAAATTGCCACTGAACCTAAGATACTAAGGTTTCTATGGCCAACTTGAGATAAGGAACGGTGAGGAAGTTCCCATTTAATGAGTCTAAGAATACCGGCATTCACTGAACAGTGCTCAGACTCTATAAATCTATATCACATAAGTGAAGAGGTGAGTATCTGAATCACATTGTCTGCTGGCTCATGTTAGAGCTGAGAATATTGGCAGCATAGTTCTAGCCCTCATTTTTCCTTGTGAACCTCAACCCGTTGTCTAAAGCTTTAGAGAGACTGGCCGTGATAATTACTTATAGATGCAGCTCATCAAAGACTTTGCACCTTCCTTTGTGATGAGGGCTGATCTCCCTGACTCCCACTCTTCCTTTCTCTTTTATGTTCTGACTGTTCCTTAATTCCTTGCATTTTTATGTGCCTTCGATTCTGATAAATTCAAAGCGGTGCAGATTTAATTTTCTAATCCGTCAGTTGGGAATGGTCAATGAGAAGAGAAAAGCACTATTCTAATTCTTCAGCTAGAGAGCCTGAGCCCAGAGACCTGGTTGGAGAAAGCATCCGCTGTGTACTAAATCAATCACGGGGGAGCTTCTATGGGAGTTGATATGGGCTAGGCTGTTTTTATTAAAAAAGGAATTTGTTACTTTTAGTATGGGTGTTATGTAAGAATTCACCTGATACAAAGGAAAATACAGTATTTTGCTACAACCCTATGGTTCTAGAAACAGCTGAACAACCATGTTTCATAGAGTTTATCAAGTTGAGGGTTCAATAAATTCAGAATTTAGAGCACTTCTAGAGATCTGGTTATCTGCCCTACCGCCTAAGCAGTAATGGTTTATTTAATAAACAAAAATTTATTAAACAAGATTTTTATTTTCATAAGTAGATATTTTTGAAAATAACTATTTTTTGTTCCACTATTATAGAAGCTTAATTATTCTTCCTGTGTTCTTCAGTTACTACTTCCACAAACAAATGCTTATTCTTTTTTCTCTGACTTAAGTTCTGATTGGTTCATTTGGACTACAGTGTCTGTAATGAATAAAACTTTCAAGGCAGACAATTTCATGGATTCCTGGCCAATTTATATGGGTTTGCTATTCTTAGACAATGTGGCCACTTCAGGAGAGCATAAGCATGAGGCACCATGATAGCAATGTACATGGAGAGTATTTCTTTGAAGATGGGTCCAGGGATATGCAGATATTCCAAAATCCAGCCTGTCTTCTAAATGGTTCAAAGTGCTATAATAAAGACCAATATGACCACATAAACCATTTTTTATAATTTCCTTCCAAGAGTTTTTCCCTATAATAATATATTCAAATATACTCCAGCTTGAGAAACACATAGATTAAAAAAATTAGGAACTTCTTTGCATACTGTTACATAATTTAAGAATTCAATCTGTGCTAGTCTATTGATGTTTGATTCAAAGATCATTCCATTAATAAAGTTCCCAGTGTGTTAAAATACAATTTAGTTTTTCAAGACCTAGTGGTCATGTAACTTATAAAGATTATCTGTTGAACAGAGTATAGCACACATATTCCAGGTTTCATTTTGTTTAACTAACAGTATCGCCACAGTATATTTCCATGATTGTCTATTACACTATTACATAATTCTGTGTTTTCTAAGTGACAAGACCTAAACACTATTTATAATATTATTGATGTTCTTACCCCTAAGCCTCCAGATAAAAAGCCCTCAGTGACTAATAATTTGTAAATTAGAAATTAATTGTATTATTTTGGAAATCTTATATCCACTGAAATTAGTATCTTTGAAGCAGTCACCTTCAGTATTTTCAAAGGCATTTTTCACCATAATCATCTTATAACTTTGATTCTCTCCATATCATGGGAGATGGTGTAAATTTGAGAGAAAATGAACTAAATTTATGTGAGATAGTGGCTCTCGACCTTATGACCACAGAACTAGCATATCAGTAGTACCTGAGAACTTTTTAAAAATTTATTTATTTTTAATTAGTGAATAACCATGAGGGTACAGTTACAGATTTCTACATTTTTGTGCTAATGTTTCCCTCATACAAAGTTCGAGAACCCATCCCTTCACCAGTGCCCATTCTCCACCACCAGTAAACCCAGCATCCCTCCCACCTCCCAGTCCCATCTCCCGCCCACCCCACCCTGCCACTGTAGCAGGGTATTCCCTTTTGTTCTCTCTCTTTAATTAGGTGTTGTGGTTTGCAATAAAGGTGTTGAGTGGCCATTGTGTTCGGTCTCTAGTCTACATTCAGCACACATCACCCTTCCCCCGCATGGCCTCCGACCACATTTTACTTGGTGTTCCCTTCTCTAAGTTGCCCTCTCCCCAGAATGTGAGACCAGCCTCCACGCCATGGAGCCAACCTCCTGAGTACCTGAGAACTTTTTATGATAAACAAATTCTTAGGCTTTTCTCCAAGATTGAGGAATCAGAACTTTACACATAGTGCTCAAGAATATGTGTTAAAACTTTCAGGGAGATTCTAGAATATGTGTTAAGACTTTCAGGGAGATTCTTATTGAAGAACAAAAAATTCCAGAAGGCATTGAGGCCATTGAGACTCTTTTGGCCCTATGCTGTAGCTGATCATAGCCAGAGCCTCCCAGGATTCTGATTCTCTTCTCACACTGTTTCTTGGCCACAGTCGGTTTGTTAATGTACCTTTTAATACTTCTGGCTCTCAAAAACTCCGTTTTAGTCGCAGAAATTCATTTACTGTGCCTCTTCAGCTAGAGAAAGCTTCTAATTATACATGCTTGGATTTTTCAACACCATATTACACCTAAGTTGCCTCAAGATCCCAACACCAGAGTTTCTGCTAATAAGCTTGATAAATTCTTCATAAGAAAATTCATAGGTAAAGATAGAGACATTTTTGTGATGCTTATTTAGCTGTTCTCAGTGTCCCAAATGGGCAAGTTGAGAATACTAATCTAAGGCATTTGTCAGCTTCCTATGACTCCAGGAAGAATCCATTTCATAGAAATGCAGTACTCACAAATGCATCCACTATGCTTTACAATGCAGTAACTCACAACTTGGTTAGGAGAAAGACTTGATCCCGTATCTCTTGGTACTTCTGAGGGAGAGCAGAAGAATCATACTTCTGAGAGCCAGATCTGGGAAGAGGAAGAACTAAAGATGAATGTTATTAGTGCACATTGGTTCTCTTTCCCTAGTCTCCGTCTCCACTTATGTTTCTGTAAGCAATTTCTTAACTTCAGTTTTCAACCTAGAATTTTCTCCTACTTCCTGTCAATCCAAATGCCACATTTTCATCCAGGTTTTCTGCTTGTATTCATCGAGTATCTATTGAACCCTTACTTTTATCTGGCTCAGTTTTACAATGAAGAATTACAGTGACAACTGAGGTTATAGTGACTCTGTCCCTGCCTTCATTTCTTTTTTTTTTTTTGCTTTTTGGGTCACACCCAGCGATGCTCAGGGGTTACTCCTGGCTTTGCACTCAGGAATTACTCCTGGCAATGCCCGGGGGACAATATGGGATGCCAGGGATCGAACCCGGGTCGGCCGCGTGCAAGGCAAACGCCCTACCCACTGTGCTATCGCTCCGGCCCCACCTGCCTTCATTTCTAATGAGTATACATACAGATCATTCCACTCCTTTACTTTTATACAACTATTTTTCTGCAATTCCTAATAAATTTTCATTCAACTTAACTTTAGTTTTAAGTTGCTTCCAGGATATGCTTTGGGGAAGGACTTGGGGTTCGGGATGGAAACATCCAAAATATGGTGGTAGGAAGGTGTAATGGTAGTGGGGGTTGATGTTTGAATATTGAATGTAATCAAATATTGTGGACTACTTTATAAAATTAAAAACTTAAAATATGAATCTTAATTATTACATTTTAACTTGCCCCTTGCTTTTGATTGGGATAATGTTTGGGTTTCGAAGGAAAAAAGACGACTGTGGAATTCTGACTCAGGGCCAAAAGGACAAATTGGATTCCTCTAATTAGTAGAATTTAAAAAATAATTCTGCCAAGGGAATGATTTGTAAATGACCAGAGAAACACAGAGGAGAATGATGGTCTGTTTAGCAGTCATTAAGTGTCCAAAATCTTTCCACTGAACTAGATTGCCTGCCAATCCAAATTTGCCAATAACAGCTGCCTGGAGGTTATTTATAAATTCCCCTTTTACAAATATGTCAAGATACTTAAGTTTATAAAGTGCATACTTTCTTGGCTTGAAATAATGTCTTCCTACTTTTTCAATTTCTATCGGCAACTTCATGAGAATCTTGTATATCAGCCTCATAGAATCATGCAGCAGAAATCTACATTTTTCGATCTGAAATGAATCTGAACAATGGTCTCAGTCTTCTTTTGGGTCAGTGGAATCTAGAGTTGCTGAAAGTGACAGCAACTATCACAGGTAGAATGGCAGGTTCCTGTTTGGTGTCTGTCGACTTTGCAGGAAAGGAAAGCAACTCTTCTTGCTCATGGTGAAGTCCCTAGGCGTTCCTTATTCCTGCACAGCACAAAGAGGAAAATGAGTTACAAAATAGTCTTTGAGAAGGATAGGCATTGGAGCCCAATAGGCATTGCTATGTTAGAGGCAAATGGCAGAAGGAAAACAAAGTGAAATTAGAAATTCACAGGCATAGATAAAAATCATGAGCTGGGGAGACTGAAAGGAAGAAAGTCTTATCACTTAACACAGAAATACTCCATACTGATGACGTCTCAAAGAGTATAGGTAAAAGATTAAAGTAGAAAGCGTAGTTAAACGGGATATAAGGCTAAATAAGTAACTTATGTCTGTTTCTGAATAAAACCAAGTCTCTGTCACCTATCATTGGTGGGTCTCACACTATCCCAGAACAATAATCTAGACAGCAAAGCACTGAAACGTCACAAGTCAACATCCACATCCCACACGTTGCCCAATGACAAGTGTTTATACAATATGATTGATTGCCCTGCAATTTGCTTTGTCAATCAGTCACAGAGTTAATTACATGTTACTCTTGGGCACTATTATAAATAATGGTGTGCCAAATAGTGCTAGGTTTAATGGTCCTTAGCATTCAGCTATTAAATTGATGACACAGCTACATCAGTATTGATGAACAGGGACCTTCTCCATCAAGGATAATTTATATCACTAAGTGTAATGGGCTATCCCAGACCCATTTCTGCCAAGACATTATTCACTCTGATGCAGGCAATGAGTCCATCAATAAAGTAGGAACAAATATGTTCACTTTGTGGTTAAAAACAAATCCCTGCTAAATGCTGATCATAAGGAAACAAGGATTTTTGTATCATGCACACAAAGCTAAAGAAAAATGTTAACTCACCAAAAAACTTGCCAGAGTGAAAAATGCAGATGGCTACAAGAGGACTATCATTCATCCAGGCACCGCTTCACCAGGAGGAGTTTTTAGATGTGCAGGTCACCTGCCTCCTTCCTACTTACTCAACACAACACTCATTGGCTCTGTTTATCCATCAAGCATCATCTTAAGTGATTTATGAAGTCTTCCCTGGATTTCTGGGATGGCTAGCCATGAAAACCTGAAAGCTGGCCCCCAGGAAGGATTCACATGAAAGTTCTTCTAAGAAGAATTGACACAAAAGTGGAATCAATCCCTTACCTGTACCATATATGGGAAGGAGGAAAAGCAAGAGCAAGAAAATCTCAAAAAGGGGAATATTGATATAATCTATTGGGAATAATCTAAAAATAGAATAGTCAAGAGTTTCCTTAATCAGAGATAACATTTAAGCCTCTGCATGCGCCCGTCACCAGATAAGGATTTCCTGCGAACTTCAAATATTGCTCACTCAGGAAAAACTGGCAACTTGAAGAAAGTTCTCTAAGGAAAGTGTAGATGCTGGTATTATAAGAGCAAAGACATCAGGAGTTTATGAATCCCCAAGTGGCAACAGGACTCAACACGGCCTAGATAGACCAGACTGTCAGTATATGCTGTACTAGCCCTGCAAAGTTTCACTAGCCCCTTGTACCCTCGCTGAGAGAGAAGTGATCATGCAGTGTTTTAATTACTTTGTTAATTGTCCGTCTTTTCTGTTAGACTCTAACAGTGCCAATATGAAAGAAGTCATAATTCTCTTGTTTATCATTTCATTGCCAATGACTAGCATAATACCTGGGCATAGTTAGTCCTCAAAAAATATTTGTGAAAGAAAAGCAAAAAGAAACAGAGGAATGGAGGAAGGAAGCTTGGTTTGCTAAGATAAATATATCACATCCTCAAAGACAAATGTGACAACATAACATGCTCAAAGAGGTTGTGTTGAGCATTATTCTGTGTGTGAGAATCTTGATACTAAAAGTCAGTCACTTTTAATTTACCTCGGGAGTACATTTTTGAAAGTCCAACTGGGGCTCTTAAATTAACTGAATGTGGGGAAAAAATAATTAAGTTCATGATCTGGAATTAGGACTGTAATTATTTCACTACACCATGATTTGGATAAGCATAAATTGTAACAACAAAATTTCTAATTCCCAATTCTCTTTTGCTAAATGTTGTCAAGGTTAACTAACATGGGCTAGAGAACCATATTTTTTCTAATTACATATGGATTGCTTGGTAATCTCTACTTTGTAACATATATTATGTATATGATTTTAAGTGATTTTTCTTAGTAAAATGGATTTTTATTTCTCAGTCAAGGCTATTCTAATCTGTTGCTATATCGACAGTCTTCACGAGGTGATTCAGACATTCAGACTCCATCACCCTTGGATCTCTACCATCTTCAGAGTCCTTAAATTCTCCTTGCCCACATGGTGGATAGGAAGATGGGGCAGAGAGGCACACACTTTCATAATCACCTCATTCCAGAGATGACATGTTACCTTTCCTCCATAGTTCCAGACAATCATTCAACAAATATTTCTTTTTTTAATTTTAATTTTAATCACCATGAAAAAAGTTACAAAGCTTTCAGATTTAAGTCTCAGTCATACAATGATCAAACCCCCATCCCTTCAACAGTGCACATGTTCCACCACCAAGAACCCCAGTATATGCCCACCTCCCACACCCCCACCTGTATGGCTAATGATCTTCACTTTATTCTCTCTATACTTTGAATACATTCAATATTTCAACAGAAAACTCACTATTATTATTTGGAATTTTCCCCCAACAGTCAAACCTGCTGAAAAGGCATCATTTGATAGTTTGTTTTCCATTGCCGAGAATGAAGAATATATGAGCTCGCGCAGCCGCTGTTGCTGTTGCGGCTGCGCGGTTTTGGATTTCTGATATTTCAGTAATTAAGTTGAGAGATATTTCTGTCAGAAGTCGCCGAAAGAAAAGGCTGAGAGAGAAAAACCTTTCCCCTCCTGGGGTGGCATGGGGTTGTAGCTCAGTTCACAGACCAGATGCATTTCTCTAAGAAGACGCTGGGTGCAAAGTGGTTAGTAGGCCTCCGGGATCATAGTCTTTAAGGAACAGAGAATCCGTTTCTGTTGTGCGGCCACTCTGGATCTCGTCTGGGCGGAGAGTGCCTCAACAAATATTTCTTAATCTCCTGAACCCCAAGTCCTGTTATTAACTGTTGGGAATAAATGACTAATGATGCATAAATAATTGCTGCCTCTAGATATAACTTACAATCTATGGGGAAGATAAGAATTTTATTATGTATCATGAAAACTATATATTTGATCTTTGAACAGCCAAAATTCTCATAGAACTTTTGACTTCCCCAATTAAACTATAGTTTCCCAATGGTATCCCACTGCCTGAGAGGGGGGCGGTTAGGGGAGTAGGATAGGAGGATTCTTCTGACCCAACCCTTATTCTAAGTACCCAACCCTTATCTCCATGCCCTAAGGATACCAAAACTCCAAGAACTTCAGGTTTCTTAAAGATAGATCTCTATATTTCTGAGTTCAATTGGCCAGCATCTGAGGTAGGTTTGAATCCACAAATCAGGATCCATAAGTGGAAAAAATATGCTTAGTAATGGACCCTGCAATTCAAATCCTTATTGCTTATGGATCAACTGTAATCCCAAACATGCAGTGAAGGAAAAGTACAAGGAGAAAACAGTTTGTACCAAGCTAGACCTTATTTGAGTAACAGTTGAGCCATGGGTAGAATCTTCTCCCTAGTTTTATTGAAATTTGCTGCGTCCTACAGTCTTTAACTCACACCTTGTTCAATGAAGGGACTATAAACAATTCTCCATTCTTAGAAACCTACTATGATATCCTCTCTCTCTTTTCTTTCACTCTCTCTTTCTCTTTCCTTCCTGTCATCATTTTTGTGTATAAAAGTAAACAAGGTACTTTTGTTCTTTTTTAATTGAGCTTTTGTGATTTACAATGCTATTAATAATGGTTTCTTTTGCACACAATTCCAACACCACACCTATCACCACTGTGCCCCCATCCTTTAAAGTTGATCTATGACAATGAACATTGGCTTCGTCCCCTTGGTCCTATTAGCAGGCATAACAATCCCTGTGCTGTCCACAAGACTAGCTGCAGGTTCTTGTGCTGTGGTCTACACAATACACATTTTCTGTTCCTTAGACTGGGCAAAACTGTCACCCTCCTCATATCTTAGGTATTTTGCATTCATCCTCCTCCAATATTCCGCTTCCCTACTCTGGTCCCCTACAAATCCTTCATGAGATTTCCTCAAAATCTGTCGGAATACATTGCTGTGTACTCCAGTCCAATCATGCTTCAACTCTGAAGTACCTTCAGTCTGACTCTTACCAAAGTGCTTGGTTTCTTTGGACTGACTTTTCCCTAGAATATTTTAATATTTTAAAGAAAGGGGTCGTTTCTTTTTTATTTCCAAGTTTTGAGTGCTTTGTCATCATTTGCTATGCACCGCACACTCAAATTTACTTACACCCATATTTACTCATACTGATGGGATAGTAAATATGGGTGTAAAAGAAAACTGTTCCTCTAACTTCTTTTCATAAGACTTAACAACTTCATAATTTTGATAACAACCCTTACTTGCATAGAAGTACTCACATAAGTTCCTTGACCAAAAAATATTTTTTGAAAACTTATATTACGCTTCGTCTTGAATATTATTCGTAGTGTCCGTCAGCAGGATCTGGACTCAGTTAAGACGTACTAGACCATCAGGTGCCAAATTAAAGAGGCATCCACCTCTCAGGTTCAAGCAAATTTGGTCCCACAGTTTTACTGCCCTAAGAAAAAGTAACTCCTTAATTTTTTTGCCCCAAGTGTCTGACATCATCTCCTAGTAATATGCATATACATTGTCATTTCAAACACTCCAACATCCCTGCAGCAAAGAAAAGTTGCTTTATCCTAGGTAATAAAAAAAAAAGTTTTATTATCCCAAGTTAACTATTTGTGAATCCAATCCTCTTTAATTTTTCATTACTACCTATTAAATATCATAGAACTAGAACTAGGATCTATGAAATCACCTTTAAAATCACTTTACTCCTCTATGGATTAATAATATTTTATTTTTGCTCTTTCAAATGATAACCTTCTTACGGAGATGAATTTAGATGAAAACTTGGACCCTTTTGTCAAAAACTATCAACTAAAAATACATTGCAAGGATAGCCAGAAGTTTCTAATTAGTTCTCAGAACTCTGTCTACCATCCCAAAGCATTTATTGATGAGGTTGTTACAGAGAGGGCTGTTCCCATCGGCAGCAAATAGATGGGTTTACATGCCCGGGTAGAGAAGTTTTGTTTCATCGCCCAAGAGACAAATAAAGCTATTAGGTTGTCTTCCGATAGAAATAGAGTGAGAAGAAAAGTTCAATTACTTGGGTAATAAGTCTGATAAGAAGGTCAGTGACTACTTAACACTGTCAAAATTTCAGCACTCCCCTTGTCCATCTTGCAAATGTGTGTGGGGCTTCACCTGGGTGGAAAGAACAGGATATCTACTTGGCTGACTCATAGAACTAAGTCCTCTTATCTCATGAAAAGAGATTACTAAGCAGTCTGTCTATAAGAATTATTGTTTAGAACCTGAAGATTAACTCTATTTGACAAATAGTTTCACTAGTAGCAATTTTAGGCTAACAGCTTAGTACAAATTTTGGGTCTTCTCTTTCTTTTCTATGTGTGGTTGGTTTGGGGACCGTAGGCTTTAGCAAGTTTGGGGCTAACTCTTGACTGACTCTGTGCGCAGGAATCACTCCTGGTAGTTTGGGGGAACAATATAAGGTGCCAGGAATTAAACCTGTGTCAGCCGCATGCAAGGCAACTGCCTTACTTGTATAGTCTCACTGGACCCTGGGTTTTCTCTATTAATTTAGGAACTTCCAAACTCTTTTTTTCTTAGACTATGTAAATAAGCATCATAATTCAGTGAGCCCATATTGATTATAAAATATTGAGCCTATGTAGGATCTGGTGTAAATGGCAGGATAAATCTGTGACAACTAAATGAAAACATTTTTTATTTTGCTTTATTGGGTTATGGGGGGTGCACGTCTGGTGGTGCTTAGGGCTTACTCCTGAATCTATACTCAAGTATCACTCTTGGCATGGCTCAGGGGACCATATGTGGTGCCAGAATCAAACTAGGTCAGCTGCATACAAGGCAAGTGTCCTACCTACTATATGTACTATACCTCCTCTCACCCCCCAAAATTGAATTGTGAGATTGTCTTCAACTTGGTTTTGAGGGTAATTGTCGTAAGTCTAAGCCAAACTACTATGACAATTCAATGTTTGGTTAAGTTTTTCGAGAGATATTTGTGTAAGAGAATCCCCAGGATTAGCTAGACACTTCAGAGTCTAAAGGTCTGTGATGTTCAAAGAATAAGGTAGATGCCCACAACAAGCCAAATAAACACTGTTGACACTAGAATAGAGCAGAGACCAAGATGGTAGTAATGATACCGTATGGATCCAGGACAAATTTTATCAACCAGTAAAATGCCTGACTTGAACACAAATAGGACTGACATATAACTCAAGGAGAACCTTTGTAGCCTGAACAGTGTATGCTAATTTAGGCATGAAGAACCCAGTGGTTGCTATTGGCACATTTTTGTAGATTTCAGGGGCATACCTGCTGAAAACATTGTCTTGAAATGTCATTCTTTGCCTTTGCCAACTCATGTTTATGATGCCTACCAGGGTCCTGGTCCACTACAAAATTTATTAAAATGATGCAATATTAACAATGTTTGTGGCATGTAAACAATGAGAAGTTTCAAGAGAGGGATTTGTTTTACTTTAGAAAGTGCTTTTCCTTTAGGGTGTCTCCAAATAATTGTCATTTTCATCTCTCTTGTTTATGATCTTTTTTATGCTGTGGGGGCCACAGTTGTCTGGCTCAAAGAATTAATCCTGGTCAGGGATCCCGAGCAGCAGAGCCTGGCAAGCTATCCGTGGCATATTGGATATGCCCAAAACAGTAACAATAGGTCTCTCAATGAGAGACGTTACTGGTGCCCGCTCGAACAAATCGATGAGCAACGGGAATACAGTGACAGTGAAGATCAGGGATCACTCCTGATTGACTCAGGGGAACATATGGGATGCTAGGGATTGAACTCATGTGGCTGTAATGTGATTGTAATGAGTTGTTTAATACTAAAGATTTTTGAGTTAGAAAAATAAAATAAAATAAAATAAAATAAAATAAAATAAAATAAAATAAAATGCCTGACTTATTTTGCATTGCCTTGTGGAGACATGGTTACACAATTTAAACACCCAGTAATAGCTTGGACATAGCAGCAATAAAACTCGTAAGAATAGCTAAATTGTCCATGCTATGAGGGTCTGGTTTGTTCTCTTATTTCAAAGCTTATAAATCTTCAGTATCTTTGATCACTGCCTAGAAAATAATTAAACAAGAGAAGCAAGTAGAATGAGCTTATGTTGGAAATCAAGTTGCCTAGCTGTGCCAAGACTTCCTCTTGGCTGTCAGAGGGTTCTACATTGCCAGCTTGTGGTTTCCAGACTGATTAAGCCATACAAATAGTCATCTGTTCTTTTCTGGTCTTCAAATGCCTCTTCCTCCTCAGTGACCTACCAGGATGTTGTCTCCGGGTATCGAATTATAGCAATCAATAAACCACGAGTAGCATGGCTCATTTAGAGAGATACATGAGCATGTTTGAGAAGAAACAATAATTACTTGTCATGAATTCAGAGAATCCTGGTGCTTATTAGAGGTCAAGAATGTGAAATTCAGATTAGCCAAGTACTAACCTATCCCGTTATCCTCAAATTTGTTCTTCCTAGGATTCCAGTCTAGATGAATCAGTCACTGAATTATCCAAGCCAGAGCTGGAGACCAAATCTTAGTTTCCTTATCTTCCTTTTCTCCCCTCTAACCCCCGTCTTCTACTTAGTGATTGAGACCTAGAATTGCCATTTCCTTAATACTTCTGTAGAATTTTTCGTTTCATACATTTACTGCACACCCTCATTGGATCTCTACTCCCAGCCCCCTTTTATTATTTTCTCTACTGTACAGGCAAAACAATTTCTCTTTATTGCTTGCCTGCTTATGTCATTTCTATGTTTTAAATCTTTTATATATCCAAACTGCTTGCAGAAGTTTCAGTCCAAAGGAGAAATTCTGTTGAATGCTCTGAAACTTGGCAAATGTTAGGGTGGACTGACTTTATACAAAGAGTAAAATAGCTTCTTGTCCTAGATGTTATGAAATTTACAGAAGACACAGCAGATACTCAATAAATATTCATTCAGAGATAAATAAGTATGAATTACAGTATCTAGAAAAGCATGAGCCCTGTCCCAAAAGACAGAGGCTAAAAGACCAGCTTGACCATTTTAATTTTTTTGGCCCAGTCATCTCAGGATAGTTATCTAATGTCCCTGTCTAGAAGGGACATTATTTTTCAATTTTCTGCCAACCCCTGCCTGGAAGATTTTATTGTGAGGATTAACTGAGATGCAATTAAAGAACTTGGCCATAAGTGTCTGGCACACAGAAATAGCATAAACTCCAATTGATTTTTTAAAAAGTAAATTGACAGGACAAAAATCACCTCTTTCTTAGGCATCACTTACACTGAGTACTTTATGAAGAAAATTAGGAAGTTATGACCTCTGACCTGTCGTATTTAAGCCACTATTTCCCAGTACCCCCAGTTAGTTAAAGAGCATTTATTCAAGGCTCATAATCCAACTGGACATGTGCTTTTTCTTTCTTTTTCTGGAGATAAATTGCATTTACATTAATACAACAGCACCACTCAACCAGCCCCTCATTTTTAATTAAAAAATTGTATTATAGTTTAACAAGGTGGTTACCATAGTATTAAATTTTAGATGGTATAGATGGTTACCATAGTATTAATTTTTACTTAGTATAAAATGTTAATACCGGGGCTGGAGAGATAGCACAGCGGGTAGGGCGTTTACCTTGCATGCGGCCGACCCAGGTTCAAATCCCAGCATCCCATATGGTCCCCTGAGCACGGCCAGGAGTAATTCCTGAGTGCAGAGCCAGGAGTAACCCCTGTGCATCGCCAGGCGTGACCCAAAAAGCAAAAAAAAAAATAAAAATAAAAAAATAAAAATAAATAAAATGTTAATACCATAGCATTAAATTTTAGATGGTATAGATGGACAAAGTTAATTGCACCTCACCATCACCAACGTGCCCAGTACCCTCTGTTGTTATGTTATGCTGTTAGCTGTTAGGATAGATCTAGTTTATTTTCTTCCCTCCCTCTCCCTCAATTCTACTATTAAAGGCCAAGGGTTTTTCAGCATTTATTTATTTATTTATTTATTTATTTTTGCTTTTTGGGTCACACCCAGCGATGCTCAGGGGTTACTCCTGGCTCTGCACTCAGGAATTACTCCTGGCGGTGCTTGGGGGACCATATGGGATGCCGGGGATCGAACCCGGGTTGGCCGCATGCAAGGCAAACGCCCTACCCGCTGTGCTATCGCTCCGGCCCCGGTTTTTCAGCATTTAATACTCTCTGTTCACATTGTTTCTCTGTATACCACAGATGAATGAAATCACATGGTATTCTTCTCCCTCTGACTCAGTTCACTTAACACGATGCTCTTCACTTCCACCCAGGTTGCAGCAAACTGCCACACTGCATTAGGAATGTATCACTTCTCAGTAAGGCTAGGATTCTTATGTGGGGAGGCCCTACAAATAAGTATTTTGTAGTTTTGATTATGGTTTCTTTTTTAGTTTTTAGGTCATAGCCAGGGCTTAGCCTGGCTCTGTGTCAAGGATCACTCCTGGCAGTGCTTGGAAAACAATGTATGGTGCTGGGAATTGAACCAGTGTTGCTCACATGAAGGCCAATGACTTAATCCCTGTGCTATCTCTCTATCCCCATATTTTATCGATTCAAAGAACTGGTTTGATTTTATATTTTCTAAGGGAAATAGCAGTACCTCTTGGAGGTAGATCTTGTATTGGGTAGCTATCAAATAGGAAAATGCTAGAATTTTCTTTCCCACCCTTAGTAAACTATTATTATCAAAAATGGACACATTGGCACTGAAAAATGAGAACTGAAAAAATATATTAATATTTTTTAAAAGCATGGTGCATTGCTTCCCAGAGTTGATTGAGTTTGGTACCACTGGTTAGTGGAAATGATCCTGGTGAGAGAAGGAAAGAAAATTGATTGAGGGCTGGAGAAATAGTACAGTGGGTAGGGCATTTGCCTTGCACACAGCGAATTCAGATTCGATCCCCGGCACCCCGGCATCCCATATGGTCCCCTGAGCATCACCAAGAGTAATTCCTAAGTACAGAGTCAGTAGTAAGCCCTGAGCATTGCCAAGTGTGACACACACACACACAAAAAAAAACCACACAAGAAAGAAAGAGACAGAAGGAAAGACAGAAAGAGAAAGAAAGAAAGAAAGAAAGAAAGAAAGAAAGAAAGAAAGAAAGAAAGAAAGAAAGAAAGAAAGAAAGAAAGAAAGAAAGAAAGGAAGGAAGGAAGGAAGGAAGGAAGGAAGGAAGGAAGGAAGGAAGGAAGGATGGAAGGAAGGAAGGAAGGAAGGAAGGAAGAAAGGAAGAAAGAGAGAGAGAGGGAGGGAGGGAGGGAGGGAGGGAGGGAGGGAGGGAGGGAGGGAAGGAGGGAGGAAGGGAGGGAAGGAGGAAGGAAAGAAGGAAGGAAGGAAGGAAGGAAGGAAGGAAGGAAGGAAGGAAGGAAGGAAGGAAGGAAGGAAGTGAGGAGGGAGGGAGGGAAGGAAATTAACAATTAATTTTTGATTAATATTGAATTTTTTAATCATTTAAATAATAGGACATATAAATTTGGGAACCATTGATTCTAATTCTTTATTTCTCCAGTTGATAGACTTAAGCCCTTGAAAATTGAGGTATCCTGCTTGGAAAGGTCATGGCCATCCTGAAACCAAACACCTTCTTCTCCTAACTCTATCTAGTACCTCTTTCACTGTGATGTGCGCAGATTTGTGTTACTTAGTGAAAGGCAGCTTTGTATGTTGAGAATGTTCCCCAAAATGCCATTATCCCCAATAACTCTCCAACATAAAATGTGGAGAAACTTTTCTTTTCCTTCCCAAACTTATTATGGATATTCTATTTTAGACTCTTTAACCTATAGAATAGTCTTCTATTCTACAATTCTATATAAATATACATATATGTAAATCTATATAAATTGCATAAACATATGGAGTCTCCTGCCCCTGCACCTGGCTGTCTTTACTGGGGCCCCTCAGAGTGGGGCGGGTTGAGTTTCCTTCCCCACCCCAAGCGGAGCCCCAGCAGCCAAAGATCTCCAGAACCCAGCCAAAGCCATGCTCAAGGCCACTCTCCACATGCTAGAATGAGCCTCACACATGAAGGAACTGGCAGAGGAACCCAGGTGTGCGGGACCCAGGACTGAGATCTCCAAGCCTACTCAAATCGGGACTGGGCCTCCTCCACCCAGATCCCACATTTTCCAGTAGCTAGGCAGTCACACCCACAAACTGCCCCCTGCATCATGTAATGCCGTCAACAACCAAGATCCAGAGACTATAAAACAAAGCTCCCGGAAGCGTGCAGCCACATTTATGGCTGCACAACCTCTTATTATTTAGTTCTCCCTCTCGGAGAACCTGGCAAGCTACCGAGAGTATCCTGCCCACACGGCAGAGTCTGGCAAGCTCCCTGTGGCGTATTCAATATGTCAAAGACAGTAACAATGATGGGTCTCATTCCCCTGACCCTGAAAGAGCCTCCAATGCACCACCATTGGGAAGGACGAGTAAAGAGAGGCTGCTAAAAATCTCAGGGCTAGGACAAATGGAGATGTTACTGGCATCCACTCGAGAAAATCAATGAAAAATGGATGACAGTGATACAGTGATAGCTATTATATGGTTATGAAGTTACAGGCTGCATACATAATCTAAATTCTAAGTGAAATAAGAGGTCTTATATTAGTTCCTACTAATCTTATTAAATGTTAGAGAGAATTATTGCTTATATTTGTAAAAAGTTCTCCAGTATTCTTGCATGAAAGAATCTACTCACTGATTGGTTTAATTCAGTCAATTATTTAATTGATACTTTTTCAATTCTCTACTATGGAGACAGTTTAATTTACATTTCCCCCAACTATTTAATACCTGTCTAATCACTGGCTGTAGGTTTTATGTAAGTAGAATGAATTTATCCCTTTTCCCCATATGTTGCTCTGTGAATCTAGGCCATTTCCTGGTATTGTGTGGAAACTCAAAAACAATTGATAATAAATTGAAGAAAAGCACTGGATAGGAAAAAATAAAATCCACAGTGACTTTTTCTACCTCTTACTATTAAATATATTCAGTTAATCTCATGTGGATCTCAAGAACTAGGCAGAGAAGAAAGATACAAATTTGAAGAGAGGAGAGTAGGGCAAGAGAGATAAGAGCCTTCTATTTCAGAATTCCTCAAGTTTAGCAGAGCTTCACAAGATATTAGAATAGCATGCATCATGTACCTTGCCACTAATTGACTGTCTTATATTATTGAACACATGTGCACTAAGCAGGCATGATGTTCGCACTTACAATTCACATAGAAAATTTCCTGAGGGGCTGGAGTAATAGTACAGTGGGTAGGGCGTTTGCCTTGCACATGGCCAACCTGGATTGGATTCCCAGCATCTCATATGGTCCTCTGAGCACTGCCAGGAATAATTCCTGAGTGTGTGATCCAGGAGTAACCCCTGTGCATCGCTGGGTGTGACCCAAAAAAAAAAGAAAGAAAATTTCCTGAGACCAAACTGGTATCCATCCCATGATCAAATATCAACTTCTGAGAACTTACAACTATAAATTTGGTAGAGGAAACGGCATACTTTTAACCAATGCAGAGTGACAATCAATGATGATTGAGCTCTTACTGAAAGCTTATGTCATCGGTCAGCATCAAAGCCTGCCTCTTTATTCTGCCCACACAACTATTTTCAATCTTCCTGAAGAAGTGGGGTGTGAAGTGAAAATGGTTTGAACAAGCGTCGGAGAGCTTCTGAAGCTTATCTGAATGAACCAAGCCTCCCGATGCCATAAATCTTCAACAAAGGATTCTGAGAGTAGGATGCTTCGTTGTGGATTGTCTCCAGGCTTGGCTGCCGTCCAAACAGGAAGAGATGTGTGAACTGTCAAGATAATGCCCACGTACCCATTGCACTTCCCTCCTGGGCATCTCTCAGTCTCAGTCTCATGAGCATTGCTATTAGGATTTTATTTGCCTGCTTACAGTAGTGCTGTGTTAAATGACCATGTAGGAGCTTGATGGTCCTAAAATATTTTCTTCCTTGATTGGGCTTCTTACTGAATTGAAGGAAACAATGTAAGCTAGGATATAACAGTAATTCTTATCACCATCATTAAAAAACATGGACCCACTGTTTCTCACTGTGGAAAAAAAAAAAAGCACATACATCCAAATTCATGAATTAATCGACTTTGAAAGTAGATTTGAGGGACTCTCCCCAGAAAACAGAACCAGAATCTCCAAAGGTAAGTTCTAGGAATATGAAATTTAACCAATTCTCTTTAAATACATGAACTCCCTAGGTCTGTAATTTTTTTAATACTGAACCAGTGCCAACCAGCAGTTTTGTAGATGAGAATGAGGTTCCATATCCTAGTAGAAAATATGGCCTGTGCAACGTTTCAGAGTTGAATCACATGAAAGAAAACTGCAGGGCCCATATCTGTGTCTTTCAGATTTGTTTCTTTTTCATTTTTTTTTATTTTAATGAATCAACACTGTCACTTGTCATTGTCATCCCATTGCTCATCGATTTGTTCAAGCAAGCACCAGTAGCATCTCTCATTGTGAGACTTATTGTTACTGTTTTTGGCATGGAGCGATAGCACAGCAGTAGGGCATTCGCCTTTCATGCGGCTGACCCGTGTTCGATTCCTCCACCCCTCTCGGAGATCCCAGAAAGCTACTGAGAGTATCTAGGCTGCACGGCAGAGCCTGCCTACCCGTGGCGTATTGGATATGCCAAAGACAGTAACAATAAGTCTCACAATGAGAGACGTTACTGGTGCCCGCTCAAACAAATCAATAAGCAACGGGATGATAGTGACAGTGAATGAATCAACGTGAGATACAATTACAGACTTAAAAACTTGCATGATTACATTTCAGTCATGTAATGTTCAAGTACCCGTACCCATCCGACCACCCATGCCCATTCTCCATCACCAATGTTTCCAGTATCCCTACCACCATCCCTCTCCCCCTCCCTCTGCCTCTGTGGCAGACACATTCCCTCTTACTCTCTTTCTCCTTCTCGATGTTATGGTTTGCAATACAGGTACTAAGTGGCCATCATGTCTGACATTTATCTTTCTGTATAAGAAGATCTCTTATGCATGCCTCTATGGTTGATTAGGTACTTGCTTGCTCTTAGAAGTTTTCCCTAGTTGTCCATGGTGAACATTCACAGATAGTTTTTGGTGAAACCATCTATATTTGCCATGTTGATTCTGCATCACTACCATTTGTTGGCATGCCCATCCCCAAATCATGCTCTCCAATGCCTAGGGGTAGGAGCTAAATCTTTTAGGTCTTTATATGATGGCCAGCACAACTCCTACTTATGGTAAATGATAAATAATATGTAGGTTAGAAATAAATCCTTTTATCAACCTGCTGAGTAGGAAGGCATTTTCATTTCTTCCTTAGAGATAAATAAAAGAGGACAGAGAGCAAGGTGACTTGGCAGTCATGACATAGTTGTGCGGTGATAAGGAGAAGATTTGAGTCAAATTCCAAAGAGCTCCAAGAGTTCTTCTGCTTCTACCCATATCAGACCACGAGCACATTCCTTCCTGTCCCCCTCCCCAAGGGAAAGCTGTTTCTTCTCCTGAAGGTAGCTGCATCTTATACTAATTCTCTAATTTTGGAAAAAAGAAATCTGATTCATGGATAAAATGAGATAATGCAAAAAATGTAAATTGAGAACAGATTTAGCAGGGAAAAAATAGTAACATCAACAGCAAGAGAAGGTAGAACCAGAAAAATAATACGTAAGGAGCAGATTGAGGTCAATGGTATGGAACCAGGTCTTCAGAAGAACCTGTGCTACAGGATGCCTCTCTCACTAAGCACTTGGCCTGAATCTCATGATTAGAAGAAACTCCATCCTTAGGCATATAGCACTAATAAAGAAAGTGGTGCAACCCCAAATGAGCATAGAGTACACCCCCACTGCATTCAGAGTTCCTTTCCTATATACTCTATCATTTTTTGTGGGGTTTTTTCTTTGAAGTAGGAGTCAATAAGTGAGGGAGGCTGGACAGAGAAAGCATGTGGTAGAGGACTGTACACAGACTTTTTATACATCTTGCAAATGGAATAAAAACAAGTTGTCAGGCCTAATGTTTATATGGAGCTTTAAATAAAGACATCTGGTAAAAACTACATTTTACTTGGTTTTGGGAATCCACTATAGTAAAACCTCTTGCCTCCCATTCCCCAGGACTCCTCCCTGCTGTTATAGTAGCTTGAAGTAAACCCAGATCCCATGCATCAAGGCATGAGCTTTATCATTTAGCCACATCCCCATTTACCCATTTCAGTTATTTTTAGATATCCCTTTAGTGTCTGCACTTCAGTTACCTCTTTGAAAATTCTAAACCTGAGTTGTTGCCCATGCTCACCACCGGAGTTTTTTCAGCTCCTTCGTGGCATCAGCCTGCCCCCCAACCCTCCTCTGGTATATTAGATTTGGCTTCTGCTAAGATGAGAGTCTCCCCCATTTTCATTGTACAGAAACTCACAGTTTAATAAACCCCAAATCAACAACAGTCATCTTCCAGGGAGATAAAGATTTCAACACATTTTCTTTCCTTTTATTTCTCTTCTTTAAGATATTTTTATTCTAGGAGCTGTGGTTTACAGTATTGATAATGGCAGGGTTTCATGCATAAACCATTCTAATACCAGAGTATCTCACCACCATTTTCCTAGTGTGCCCACTCCCCATCTGACTGCCCCTCCTGTTTCCCTGCTTTCTACTAATGGCAACTTCTGTTTCTGTTGCTCTTGGGCATTTGTTGTTTCCATACTATATTTATTTATATACCATACATGAGAGAGACCATTCTGTATCTGTACCTCTCCTTCTGACTAAGGTCATTCAGTGTGATATTCTCCAGCTTCATCCACACAGCAGTAAATTTCACAATTTCTTCTTTTCATATGTCTGGGTAGTATTCCATTGAGTACATGTGCCACAGTTTCTTTGTTCAGTTTTCTGTTCTTGTATACTTGGGTTGTTTCCAGATTGGGGCTATTATGAATAGTGAATTCAATGAGTATTGTAGTGCCAATGTCTTTTCTAAATAGAGTTTTGAGTCTCTTGGGGGGTAAAGAAGTGGAATTGCAGGATCATATGGAAGATCAATTTCTAGTTTTTTTGACAACTGTTCGTATTGCTTTCCAAAAGGGATGAACCAGTATACATTCTCACCAGCAGTGGATGAAGCTTTTCAGCACCATTTTCCTCTCTGCTACCCTGGTACAAGACGACCTTAGTGTCTGAATACCAGTGCCTTGCTCTGCGTCTTCGAAACATCCCCCCACAGCCTTTCTCTTCCCTCTATCCTTGGCCCTTAGCATCACCCCACACACACACATGGAGATTTGTGGTCCAGATTTATGCTTATTAAAACCATTCCTTCTGTTCCTAAAATCTACATAGGACCCAACTGTTTGGTAAACATTTTTCTTTTACACTGCTCCATCTGATGTTGCTCTTAGAATGACCATGTGAACCATGAGCTTTAGTCATCAAAGTATAAGCATACTCTGACATGTGAGAGCAAAGGGAGTATATTTACTAGTAATTGGATGCTGTTATAATTGTATAGAGAGATAAAGAAGCCAAGATACATAAGTAGGGATTCTAGCTCTGAAAGTCACCTCAGGGAGTGTTCTTTCCAATTCTTATCCCCCTCCCCCCTGCCACACACACACACCTTTTATAGGGAAGGAGACCAAGGTGCATAGAGGTTGAGACTCTGTCCCATGATCCCACAGTGCTACGTGCAGAGTTGGTACTAGAATGTAGGTCTCCTAATGCCCACCCCAGCCTCCTCCAGATATAGTTTTTACAGTTTCCATAATCACATATCTACAATATCATGCCTACACTCATGTCTGTGAACATCCCAGCACATTGTCCACTTTAATTGTCTCCTTTCATACAGATTACCAAGGTTGATTGCCAATCTTTTACTTCCTTTTATAGTGTAGTTCTAGGGCCAAAAAAAAAATCCATCAGCTCAACATAGGGAGAAAAACCTTTTTATTCACTAAGTATTGGCTTAGTTCTTATTGTGCCCAAGAACTGTGCTAAGTCCTGATAAATATCTTAGTACTGAGGCTTTTTGAGTAGTGGCTATGGGAGTCTACTGCAAACGTAAGTTAAAGCCATTGTAAACAGTTTGCAATGGACGCTTAGAATTGGGAGAAACGAAAAGAGCCAGAAGTTTGACAGTGAATTCTGCTTCACTTGTTCAGGTGACAAGTTACTGTGTTAAAATACATGCATGCATACACTTCAAGTCAGGGAGAAAAGAAAGATTTCCTTTCATTTGCATTCTCCAGTGATCAGTGGCCCTTAAGTAGTTTTCTGATCACAGGTCAGACAGCTTGCCCCTGCCCACCAGGAACTGGATCAGATTCAGATCTTGAGAACTGTAAAATCAAAAAACGTCACACTTTCAACATCCTGAATATCCCATAACAGCGGTAGATCATTAACCTCTCTGTTTCTCAGCTGCCCATCGATCAAGAGGAGATGATAATAATAACCCCCCACTGCTAGAGTTGCTAGAAAGATGAAATCAGTCTAAGTCTGCCATATGCTAAGAACACTCCTGGGGCAAAGTAAGTGTTCAATAAACGCGGGCATAGTAGTCAGAGTTGTCACTGAGAATTCCCTTCTAACTGGGAATATTCAAGTGCAAGGGACATGAGGAAAGGTGTTTCAGTAAGGGTTAAGCAAAAACAGAACAAGTGAGAGAGAGGCACAGGAAGAGGTTTATTACAAAGAATTGGCTTAGGCTTTGTAAGGGCTGGCTGTATGCATCTAAGATCCCAGAGTAGTTGGGGCTGTAGCGATAGTCTAACAGGTAGGGTATTTGCCAGCCTGGGTTCAATTCCTGGCAGACTAGATCTTTTGGCACAAGCTAAGGTTAAATCCAAAGGCGAACTTTTATTTCCTTTAAAAAATGTATTTGTGGTGAGTTTACAATAGTATAGCGTCTCAGGAATATAACTTACCGTATGTGTCTGTGTACAGAACTTAACTCTTTAGCATCACCTTACACCACCAAAACATTCCTCTCCCCATTTCTCCCACTCACTCCTGCTCCCTCTGATATCTACCATAGTTCACCAAGTCTAAGCGTTAGTTTGGTTGATGTTTTTCCAGCTACCTGGTTTAGATTATTTGTACTCCACATATTAATAAAAGCATCTGGAAGATGTCTTTCACTTCCTGACTCATTTCACTTAGCAGGATGGCCTCAAGTTTTAGACATTTTGTCTCAAAGAGCAATGTTTTGTCTTCTTTGTTGTTTCTTTGGATTTTATTGTTTCAGAGTCTCACCTGGCAGTTCTTATAGACTACACCTGGCTCTGTATTCAGTCAGGGGTCTCTTCCTGCTGTGTTCAGGGGACCATATGGTACCAGGGAATGAACCCAGGGCTCCTGCATACAAAACATTGACTCCAACTGTCTTTCTAATCCTGATTTTATCTTTATTAAATGGCAGAGCAGTAGTTCTATTGAGTACATATAGGAGAGGCTCTTTATCCCATCATCTGTCTCAGGACTTACATCTGACTCTGTACTCAGGGATCACTCCTGGCAGGGCCCCGGGTACCATATGTGGTACTGGGGACCAAAGTCTGCCCGTCACATGTAAGGCAAGTGCTCTGCCTGCTGTCCTATTCATCCAGTCCTGTGCTCATAGTTTTATCCATTCTGCTGTAGTTGGATATTTTGGATGTTTCCATATCGTAGCTATTATACTAAGTACTTCACTGAACATTGGTATGCACACATATTTTTCAGTGATTTTTTTTGTTCTCGGGAAAGATGCCAAGAAGTTGGATCATGAGTCATAGAGGAGTTCATTCTCAAATTTTAAAGAGGTCTCCATGCTGGTTTTCATAGTCTAAACCAGACAACAAAGCCCCTAATAGTGAATGAAGGTTCCTTTTTCACCATATCCCCATCAAGACTCGTTGTTTCTAGACTTCTTGATATACCAATAACATTTTTAATGGGAAAAGAAAATGCAACTCCTAAATTATAAAATCTACAGAATTTTAATATCAACTGATTATGAATTGATTCATCATGTCAACAAAAGACTTTCACTATAATACCCTAGAATGGATTTTGATTAAATAACTGGGGTGTATAATTTAGCAGTGTTGGTAATACAAAAACAAATCTTGCCAGAAAAAAGGGCTAAAAAACACTCAGTTGACATACTATCTTTATTTGGTGGTTTCAAAGCAAATATAAAAGGGGGAAACATGTTAATGCACATTTTTAAACATGTGTATTAAGTCCAACCTTTCATACACAACTATCTAAACATTCCACAGACTACCATGAGAACAATACTCATGCTGTTACAATTGCTGGAGAGATGTATGGTGGATAGGAAGCTTGCCTTGCACAGGGCTGATCCTGCTAAATCCCTGGAATTGCATATTGTTCCCTGAGCACTGCGAGGAGCATCACCAGGAGAGCAGAGCCTTCGCAATTGTGGGTATGGACCAAAAACAAACAAACAGAAAAAAATTACATCCCTTCATATGTGAACAGTAAGCAAGTTCTTTATGTTGGTTATTGTGTCCACTGAGCCTCAGAAGATCCCATAGTTTAGTGTCAATCAATAAGTGGAGCTTTTTGAACAAGCAGGTTGGGGTGACCTTACTATAAATTCAAGTTTTCTTTAAGAGGAAGTACTAAATAAGAGAAATGGTGATGCCAGACTCCTGGATTCAGAGGAACCTTTGTCATTTTCTAGGCATCTAGTCAAATCACTTACCCTCTGTTCCAGTGAATGGTGAGTGAAAATGGAGATCACCAGTGATTGGTCATTTCAGTATCAGTATAAAGGATGTAAGACCATTAACACAATGTCCTGTGTTTATAAAAGATGGTCAGTTAAGAAAAGCAATGGGGTTGAACATCTTTTAATTCAAAGATTGCCAAATTTGTTGCATCATCTTGAGAAAGATGCTTCATCTCTTATGGCTTGCTTGCCTCATCTGTAAAATGGGCATAGTAATAAATGATCTCAGGGTTCCAGTACGTTGATGTGTGTATGCTTGAAAGACTCAGAAACAGTGTTTAGTACATAGTAAGTACTCTCTATACTATTTTCTTTTATTTTTTGTTTGGCAGTGGTAACTCAGAAAGGGAGGAAAACCAGAGTTTAGTCCCATCTAGCACTGGGCAAACTCCCAGAAGTAGTTTTATGTTTTTCTCAAATGAGAACAAGGACTAAACAAACACTTGAAGACTTTTGTGTGTTTGTGTGTTTTTGTTTTTGTTTTCGGGCCATATCTGGCTGTGCTCAGGTCTTACTCCTGGCTCTGTGCTCAGGAATAACTCCCAGCAGTGTTTGGGAGACCGTTCGCATGCTAGTGATCAAACCCAAGTTAGCTATATGCAAGAACTATTCGACTGTACTCTCTCTCTCTGCCCAACTCAGACACTCAAATATGGGTCTCCAAACTCCACTGTGGGCTGAGACCCAGCGGAGTCTAACTGGCATGGGTAGAGCTTGGGGCTGCCCTCTTCCCCAATCTGTCAACACTTCCTCATGGATTCTTACCAGGAACCCTGCCTGTCTTGTTTTTCTGTCGGGCAGTTGATCTGTTTACTTTGCCTGAAGATGTGTTCCTCTGTCAGCTGCCTCCAAGCTGTCACACACCAGATGTATGGCAGGGGGGAGAGGGGAAAACAGTTTTTATTTTTCTGCTTCGCTGTGTCTTCCTTCCTATGGGAGCGCTTCTGAGAAAGGTCAAAACAGAATTCTGCAACTGGTATGACGAGGAATGCCAGACAAGTGAAGTGGCAGGGTCCTTGTCAGCAGCAGGGTCCAGCCCCCAGGAGACCACATGGCAGTCCTGACAGGGCTAACGTAGTCTCCAACTCTGGCAGGTGCTGTGGGCACTCCCTCTCATCTCAGTGAGATAGCACATGACCAACTTCTTGGGTGCTGTCCTTGGCTGCTGGGAGGAGGAAGGGTCACTGACTAAACCATGACAGGAAATCTAAGGAGTCGCATGGTTTTTGCTTAAGAATCTGTGACAAGCTAAATGATAACTATATGTTCCTTTCCACCTACTTGCTCTTTTAACTTCTTTTGGGTCCGAGGGGATGAGAAGAGTTCATCACAGCCCCTAATGGTTAGGACTCCTGCCATCTTTCCCAAATCAGGGAAGGCTTCAAAGGCTGCTTCCACTTGGTCTCTCTCGTTGCTTCTGACTCAGTTGCCTTTTAACTGGGTTCTTCTCTAGAAATAGAAGAACGTGTTGTCAGATGCTAGATTCCACGGTTGAACTCACGCTGATCAAAGTCAGGAGCCTTAAATGGTCCAGCAAAGATATCTGGTTTGGGACACCTTGACGGTGGAGGAAGCACATAACTTTGTATACAAAGAGCACAAACTTTACTTTGTAAATAATTGAAATAAAGTAAAAAGAAAGAGCATGTCCGAAAATGAAATAAATTTGAAGAGATGTTCCCAGGAGGGACTCTACATTCTCTTCCTGGCAGCAGCCAGCACCTTCTTTCTGGTTCCAAGGAATGAATATGTGTGTTTCAGGGTCAGTGAGGAGACAAAATGCGCAGAAGCAGGAATGGGAGAGTCAGGGAGAGAAGACTACCCAGGACAATGGCTAGTTTCCAGTAGCAACAGGAAGAGCGTAGGTGCTGTTCACTATAATAGAAAATGAATGAATAGAAATGTATTAGGGTGGTGTTCCCTGCGGGATATATTTGACTGGAGATCCATGGGGTATGCCACCAAACCAGACACAAAAGTTTGATAAGTCATGTTCTTCAGGCAGGGCTGGCTGGTAGGATCTCATTCTGGGAAAACCTAGGTTGCCTATTTTTTAAAAACAAATTACATATATACATATATATACACACATATATCATTTATATATAATGAATCACCATAAGATACAGTTACAGACTTACAAACTTTTGTGACTACATTTCAGTCACAATGACCCATCCCTCCACCAGTGCCCATTCTCCACCACCTATGTTCCCAGTATCCCTCCTGCCACTCCCACCCGTTCCCACCTCCTGCCTTTACAGCACCAGTACTCCAAGGAAGATCTCTGAGCAAACAGCCCCTCTAGATTGCCTTGATCTTAAAGGAATTTCCTTCTGACAAATCATTGGTTTCAGAGGTAGGAATGTCTGAGAAGCTGGCTCACCATCCACCCCAGAAAACTAGGGAGCTTCCCCTTCATCGAATAATGTGTAACCACACAGATTTCATCTGCTTATTTCATCTAACTCATTCTACAAAGTGTGGCCTGTGGACCCAGATTTAGTCTGGATATTGTCAGAGGGAACCCTTGCGGGAAGTGAACCATCATATCATATGTGTGATGAATGCCTGAGATTTCCTAAAGTGACCTACCCAGAACTATTTTTCGCTTATTTTTCATGTGGGTGCAGTTAAAAAAAATCTCACATGGCTACCTTCTTACACATTTCTATGAACATCACATTTATAACCTTGAGGAAAAGAAGTTGAATGAGAAAACATGATTGATTGGAGCCCGATCTGAACATTTAATTTGATAGAAACTACTACCCTGAAGTCAGGCAACTAATTCAGGCTGTAAACTGTGGTGGCAGTTCTGAGCAAGGGAAAAGGACACTGAAAGTAGTGTCAGCGTGTTTGTCATCAAATCCCAGTTCTCTAGAGGTTCCCTAAGAGAATTATTATCTCCTTTGGGTATTATTGGCCTTACAAGAGAAATGGGCAAGAAAATCTAAGTGTAGAAAGCAGAAAAATATTCTGTTTCCCACTGCATGCCACTATCCTATTCAGCCAAGCTTTTGATTTAGACTTAGCATTATCTTTCATTAACTCTTCCTCCTAAAATCCATACTACCTTCAACCTCTGGATACACTCTTCATTGGAGGGGGAATAAAACAAATACTCCTTTTCTCTTGCAGTGCATAGTATGGGACTGGGACTCCAATGGCAAACATGATTTCATTGGAGAATTCACCTCGACATTCAAGGAGATGAGAGGAGCCCTGGAAGGAAAGCAGGTATGTGCAAACTCAATGTTCCCCGGATACCCTTCTTGTGATGTACATGCTGTATTCTTCCAAATCAGTCACATAGGGACTAGTTAGAGGAGAGACATTAATATATGATCAATTATGACAACGGGGAGCAGTTTGGGGTCTCATGACCTAGACTAACCCAAAGCAATTAGGGTGTTCTTGAGCCAGACACTGCCCCACTACCATTATTTTTCATCCATAAAACAAAGAACATTTTAAATATCTTGTAATTTGGCAGCCATAGTCTCATATTAAAATTAATAAATAATTTTCTCATCTAAAATAAATTAAAAGTGACTATTGTACCTCTCTTATAGAATTAAGATTAAATGAGTACTAATTTCCATTTTTCAAAGTGTCTAGCACATAGCTCACAATTCCAAAGTATCCATGACTACTAGCTGTATTTTTTTTATTTGTTTGGTTTTTGGGGTCACACCCAGTGATACTCAGGGGGTACTCCTGCCTCTGCACTCTGGAATTACTCCTGGCAGTGTGCAGGGGGCCATAGGGGATGTCTCTGATCAAACTAACCACATGTTAAGCAAATGGCCTACATGCTGTGCTATCTTTTCAGGAATTGTTAGATTCTTTCAAATTTTTGTTATGGAGTCAACAAGTTTTCATCTAATGCCATCATTTTGATCTTGACACACACACAAAATTTTACTTGCATTTGTTGACATTGAATTATTAGAAACCAAAATTAACAAAAAATAAAATATCAGCTATAATAGCCTCTAATAGCTCCAACATTAAGTAATTATGTATAAATAAAATTAACATGTATATAATCAGTATACTAAAATCTACAAATTGTTGATTTAAAGAAACTAAATAAAGCTAAATAGAGAACTCTACCAAAGTAATATGTTGGAAGACTAAATATAGTAGCAACATCATTGTAAAACAAAGCATAGATTTAGCACAGTTTTAATTAAAAATCCCATAATCTTTTTGTGTTATGTAGAAAAATTGACTAATTCTTAAGTAGCTTATAGCCATATATGTGCCTAAATACTGCCACCTGCCACAAAAGCTCGCAGGGATTCCATTGTACCCTGCAGAAACGTAAAACTCCAATTTTTGTTTGTTTGTTTGTTTGTTTGTTTGGGGGCCATGTCTGACTTTTAGGGGCTTATTCCTGACTCTGCGCTCAGAGATCACACCTGGAAGTGCTTGGGTGACCGTGTGGGGTGCTGGGGATTGAACTCAGGTTAGCCGCGTTTAAGACAAATGCCCATACCTGCTATACTGATGCTCCCGCCCCATTCTGTAATGTTTTTCTTAAGAACACACATTTCTGTGTATGTGTTCACACACACACACACACACACACACACACACACACACACACCTCTATATCAATGGATCAGTCGGTTGCTATCCTCATGAATTCTAACCATGTAATTTCTGGAGCCAGAGAGATAGTACAGCAGGTAGGCACTTGCCCTGCACACAGGCCACTCAGGTCCAATCCACGGCACCGTATATAGTCCCCCAGCCCCGCCAGCATCAGTCTTAAGCACAGACCCAGGAGAAACCCTGGAGCACCACCAGATGTGCCCACCCATAAAAGCAACTACTGCTCTTACCTTTTCAGTGTTCACCAGTCCAAGTTCCAGCTACTTAACCTGAGTCACATTGCTTCAGGGCTCTCTCTGGCTTCTAGATCCATTCTGCACAGGCCCATAGAGGACTAGAAGTATGGGGGAGAGGGGCATATACCACAGCAACTATTGGGAATTGGGGCATAAATACCCCAGCTCTCTTGCCCTTTGGGTATCAAAATTCTGAGTGTGTGTTACATTTAGTTTTCCAGAGTTCCCAGCACAAATAAGCCCTAGTTTCACACAGTGGTAAGTGAACGGATAATATACCCCTTTGATGGCCTACTCTATCCCAATTTTCTACTCTTCTGTGAATGCTTCCATATGACCTCCCTGATGAACTATCTGTACTTAATTCCTTAAGTCTACTCTTTTGGATGAAGATCAAGCAAGATATAACTAGCAAGATAGAAATACACTAAGAGACTTAAAATTAGAATCTGAATCCACCTGATTGTTGAATATATACACATATACATATATATGTATATATACACATATACGTATATATGTGTATATATATATGGTCTGGACATTCAAGGACAAGTTTCTTTGTAATGTCCAAAAACCCTCCTGTCTATGCACTATTGTAGACCCAGCATTTCAAGAAATGTGTCAAATACACAGAGATGTTCACCAGAGTTCACAGAGTGTCAGGGACACAAATAACAATAACACTAAATTTTAAGTAATTACTGCCAGGGTGACCAGGTGTATAGCCAGAGAAGCTGTTGTTCCATCAAAGATACAGGCCTGAACACAAGCGAGCTAATAATGAATAAATGATCATTACCGATACCACCTGCTAGAATTCTAAAGTGTTTTAATGACATTTTTGCTGGCAAATTTGCAAACCTTTGCCTTGTATGCAAATAGAAATAGACTGGTTCATAAAACATTGAATCTGTAGGTTACTAAGAGGATTAAAATTTAGATTATAACACATATCATAGTTGAAGAGCACCAAAGTCTGATGCATGCAAACAGAAGTAAATCTTTAAATCCCACTGAGGAAATGAATAAGCTACTGTTCTTTCCTGTGGAGTCCCAGCCCCACAGAAAGACTTTTCAGTGATCCCAGGAAGATTTTTCAGTTAAACCACTGAGCTCCCATCATGGGTGTATGGGGAATTGTTTGTTTATTCATTGGTGTCACTAATATTTATTGAGAAGAGCCTGCTAAGGGCTAGGTTCTAGATGTGTTATGGCTAGACATAAGAGTAAAATTTAGGAATAGATGTATAACTCATCAGAGTGGAATGCACGCTCTGCATGCCAGAGGCCTGTGTTCCACCTGGTACCACCTAATCTTCCAAACACAGTTGTGACTGACTCCTGAGAATAGTCAGGAGAAGCTCTGAACATCAAGTGTTGCCCAAGAATCAAAACTAACAAAAAGTAAAACCAAGCAAAAAAAAATGTTAAAAAGTAACTACAACTTATGACAAACGTTCTAGTAAATGAAATTGGCTCTAAAGATATGATTCAGAGATCATTTCCATTCAAGGCCCTTGCAAGTGAAAAGAGGCCAGCTGTGTAACCAGCAAGGAGAAAGCTCGTCAGAGGGACTCACTCTGCAAAGGGAAGTCAGAGAAGAGTCTTGCATGGTGAGATTTGAAAAGAGACCCATGTAGGGGGCCAGAGCGATAGCACAGCGGGTAGGGCGTTTGCCTTGCACGCGGCCGACCCAGGTTCGATCCCCGGCATCCCATATGGTCCCCCAAGCACCGCCAGGAGTAATTCCTGAGTGCAGAGCCAGGAGTAACCCCTGAGCATCGCTGGGTGTGACCCAAAAAGCAAAAAAAAAAAAAAAAGAAAGAAAGAAAGAAAGAAAAGAGACCCATGTATCTAGAGTGGAATGGATTGGGAGTAACTCAAGCATATGATATGATCAAAGACAAGAAAGATTCTGAGAACTAAAAAAAAAAAAAAAAGGGAGCTTCGATTTCCTTCTAAATGTGGTAAAGCACACCACTGAGACCTGAACCCTATGAGATAGCAGTGCATGACTATGGATATGCATATCTAGTTTTAATTCCATTTTTTGTCACACTAGTGACTTTTTGTTGTTGTTTGTATTTGGTCTACTTTATATATTTTTTTATTTTTCATTGACATGTTATTAGTTTACAGTGTTTCGGAATTGCAGCGTTTGACTTCCTACCTCTATTCATGCAAGTATCTCCACTTCCACCTCCAACACTTATCACAGAGGAAGAGCTCAATATCCTTATGGCGTTAGTGGTTTCAACGTTGATTGATACGTGCATGCAATATTGCCCTCCTTGTAAGAAAGTTCTATTGAGCAGTGCTGCAAAGACACATAAATTATTCCAATGTTTTTAACATTCCTTTCAGCTAATGTGTACATAATTATAGAGAGACAAGATAATGAAGCAGAGAGATTTCTTAGGAGATTATTATTGTAGAAAGATAAACTTGAATTTTAATTTATGAATTTTCCTCTTTTTTTTACTACTATTATACCCTCAATTATATTTTCCAGATTTCTTATTATATTCTTCAATTCCATAACTTATATTTTAAATTAATTAATTTCTTAACTGAATCACAGTGAGGTACACAGTTACAAAGTTGTTCATAATTGGCTTTTAGTCATGTTATGTTCTAATACCTATTCCTTCTGTCCCTTCACAGTGGACGTTTCTCACCACCAATGGCTCCCAAAACTTGTATTTTTTTAAAGTTGGCAATGGAGAAGGGGAAAGGTGGAGAGAGAAAAGATACATTTGGAAGTGAGAACTATGATATTAGTGGAAGAATTGACTCTGAGAAATATAGAGGGGAAGGACTCTTCAGGGACAGAGGCATAATTGGTGCTGCATTAGACATGTGGACATCTGGGGACCGAGAGATCCTATAAGATCCTGTAAGATCTGAGAATTGTGTTTGGAGAACTAGAACCTGGAGGAGAGAGAGAGAGAGAAAGAGAGAGAGAGAGAGAGAGAGAGAGAGAGAGAGAGAGAGAGAGAGAGATTGACCCAATGATGTATTAAGAAATCACCAACAAAGAGAAGGTATGTAGAGTCAATGGAATAACTGAGAACATTTAGGGAGAGAGATCCATGCCAACTTGAATTCGGAGAAACCCCAGTATTTAAAGTCAGAAGGCAAGAAATGCCATTTTTGGATATGCTACTTTATGGGGTCACACCCAGATATGCTCAGTGCTTACTTCTGGCTCTGCTCTCAGGGATCACTCCTGGCAGACTCAAAAAACTATATTGGGGTGCTAGGATCGAACCCAAGTCAACCACATGTAAGGCAAGTGCCCTACCCTTAATATTATCCCTTTGGCCCCGAGATGCCATTTTAGGCTCCTACCCATGAGTCACAGTTCCAAAGGTAAGGGGAAAACTTCTGATGAACTTGGATGAATTCTTGAGTGACTTCATGAACATTCTTAGTTTAAGATGACCAAAAAATAAGAACAAATAGGAGCACACCCCCAGTCCCCCACCCCAGGAGCCTCCCAGGTGTTCCTAAACAGATTTTGGAGAGAGACTAATATATCATGTGTGAGAAACTGGCCCAGGACAGACCACAGGAATCTATTTAGCTTTCTTAAGACTCTTTACAGGAGCCCACATTGTAGAATAACTTGTCTATCTGTCCCTGAGCAAGGAATTTGGATACAGGCACCCTGGGTCGCAAGAAGGGCGGTGGTCAGACCAGATAACAAGACCCATATCACAAGACCGATATCACAGGACCCAGGACTGCCCCCAGAACCGGGACATTCCTGAATATTGGCGCGAATACTGATCTCTAGAACCATAAGCTAAGGAGTGATGTCCTTTTAAATGGATTGGTTAAGAGGGTTTGTAATATTACAAATCTATTGGCTATGAAATGCGCGGGCCCTGCTGTAATGGCCAGGGAAGGCCTACATAAGATCTCCTTTGGAGAAGCTCGGGGTCTTTTGCCCAACCTGCTGGACCTGCATGTCCGAGTAGGCGGCTGGACCCTGGCTAGCCAGTCTTACAATAAACCCTGCTTGCTGTTTGCAGTCTCTGGAGTCTCTTTGTCGTTATAGGGAGACCTCGATCCGCGCCCTAACACACTCTATCATTGTCACCCCGTTGCTCATTGATTTGCTCGATCAGGCACCAGTAACATCTCCATTGTGAGACTTGTTACTGTTTTTGGCGTATCGAATACACATGGGTAGCTTGCCAGGCTCTGCTGTGCAGGCGGAATATTCTTGGTAGCTTGCCAGGCTCTCCGAGAGGGACAGAGGAATCAAACCTGGGTTGGCTGCATGCAAGGCAAATTCCCTACGCGCTGTGCTATCGCTCCAGTCCACAAGTCTGAATAGAATTCAGAATCTAACTTATTTAAAATTCCAGTTGTTATGATCAACATGGCAGAGGAAATTGAGGTCAATAGAAATTATTGGAAAAGCCAAAGGGATTAGCAAAGCTAATTTTAGTGACTTTATTTTCTAATTGTGAGGTAAATCTCTAGACTACTTGTTTATCCTGTAATATCAGTGGAAGCTTTGCAGGGGGTGGGAGAAGTAATTTCCATTTGATGAGTCTGGGAAGAACTATTGGTGCTTTGCCTTAAAATACTAATAAATTTTGAGACAGGCTGGATTTATCATCTATGTGCACCAATCCCATGGACGTTGAACTAAAAAAAAAAAAAACCTTCAGGAGTGGGAAAAAGAGACATCCATTGTGACAGTGGAAAGATGAGATGAAATGTTTTTATTAACCGGGCTGGAGATCTCCTAATTTCATGTTGGGTTCTAACTCTTATCCCTCCTTTCTTTATTCTTCCCTCTTTCCCTCCCTTCCATTCTTCCCTCTTTTCCTGCTCAGACCTTAGAATGGAAACCTAATTGCAAACCTTTATGTGGTTGTCTTTTTTTTGCTAGAAACTTCCTTTCTGGAAACTGTGGCATCAATTATTTATTACTAAGTAACAAATTACTCCAGAAACTTTCTGTTGCGTTATGCTTTGAATTTTTTCTCCTAAATGACCTTTTGCTCCCAACTGTACCTTCCCATCTCCTAGTTCCATCTCTGTTCTTCAGAGAAACTTCATTAGAGAGCTGTTATGACAGTCTTGTGATATGGATCAGTCCATTATTTTAGTTCTCAGTGGAGTATTGTGCTAAATCATCACTCTCCATTCCTGTACCAGCATTCAAAATTCCTCAATTTCCTACCTTTTAAGTCAATTCCGGGCACTAAGATAGCACTGGAGTTAGTTCAGCTGCATCTGTAGCTTTCCTCTCTACTCAGTAGCTCCTTATTTGAGTTTGTGAACAACAAACATCTGTGAGTACAGGTACTGTTCCAAATGTATTATGTAGATTAATTATTCAATCTCTCCTCCAATCCTATGAGATAAATGTAATTAGAAACTCTATTTTGCAGAGGAGATATGCAGGCAGAAAGGAATTTTGTCTTTTGCTCTAGGTCATACAACTAGAGGAGGTGGGATTCACAGCAGGCAGTCTGAGATCAGAGTCTCACTCTGGGCCACAAGTCACTGCTTGTTCTTTCTTGAGGTAATCATCACCTGGAGACTTCCTGTATGAGCCTACACACCTGTTTACTGTAGCCCCCAGCAGGGTGCAGTCTCCAGAATGCCACCACTTCCTCTTGAGCAGGGGTGTTCACATTATGATACTTCTTGTTGCAGGTCCAGTGGGAATGCATCAACCCCAAGTACAAAGCCAAGAAGAAGAATTATAAGAACTCCGGCACTGTGATTTTGAATCAGTGCAAGGTATGCAAATAGGCCCTGTCTTTCAGAACTACAAAGCTAGGATGGTCTGGGAGGAGGAGGATTTTTACTAATATGTACCTCAAAAAGTCAATCCAGGCTGATTGGTTAATACAATGAAAATTATTAGCAGTGGTGATCTTAGATGCTTAGATGCCACTATATCCTGATCCCAAAAGGAAAATTCTGTTCCTGAAACTAGAAGAAATCTAATCACAAGTCAGGATCTTTTATTTTCTTTCTAGAACAGCCTACATTCTGGTTACACCTACTATGTGCTGGTCACAGTGCTGGGTTCTGAACATGTGACAACACCCCCATGCTGAAAGGGATGGTGAAAATAAGACAATTAAGAAAGACAAAGGGCCTAAAAGTTCAGCGGGTGCTCTTTTTCAGGAAATCTTCTATGTTAAGTTTCTTAAATCACATCAGAGAATGAATCTGCTGTGGAGTAGTACCACCTTCATTAGGGTTTTCTTATTCAATGAGAGATCTGAGTGCCCAAGAAATATTACTTGAGAATTGCTCATGGCCTAGGAAGGTCTAATTAGTTGGAAACTGTTGGCAAAGGCCTTCTTAAGTCATTGTGATCTTGAAACTTCCCATCTAGATAACCTATAAAGAATCCTATATAGAGATAGTGGTGGATAGTCTTGGGCACTTTACTGATGATGAGGTGAAATCATTTTGTCCACAAATACCATGAATGTTAACACTATTATTTTAACTGTGTTACCTAAAATCACTATATCACTGTCATTCCATTTTTCGTTGATTTACTCGAGCGGACACTAGTAGCATCTCCATTTGTCCCAGCCCTGAAATTTTAGCAGACTCTTCTTACTCTTCTTTCCCAACAACTGGAAACTCTCTCAGGGTCAGGGGAATGAGACCTGTTATTGTCCCTGTATTTGGCATATCGAATACACCATGAGGAGCTTGTCCAGCAAGCTACCGAGAGTATCCTGCCACACAGAAGAGCCTGGCAAGCTCCTTGTGGCGTACCTAAAATACAATAATAAAAATATTTCAATTAATATGCACAAAAACTAAAAATTAGACATGGAGATCAAGATGAAACCAAGTATGAGACTTTATTGATTTCAGAACAGCAGTAACCCTTAAAAAATGAAGTTCCAGTCTCATCTCAGAAACTAAAATCATGCATAAACCAAAAGAGAGAACAATGATTAAATATTTGCCATCTGGGTTACTTCACAGGCCCATCTAAATTGAACATTGTTTTGTTTCTCTGCTGTAAGGAAGCAAAATCAAGTGATATATTTTTTCTCAAGGGATGTCTTTCTAGTCTTTCCTCGAGCTTATAATTTAACCCCGAAGTTTAGACTTTCAGTCTAGCAGAAAGTAGATAGATAAAGAAAGGCAGATTGCTTTGTACAAATACAAATACTATTACTAAAATACTTCCCTCCCCCAATGCAGATTCACAAGATGCATTCTTTCCTGGACTACATCATGGGTGGCTGCCAAATCCAGTTTACAGTAAGTGGCTTTCATTCTTATGCAGGGACAGAGTTGGGGAGTGATGCTGGGTTGTCATGGAGAGACAAAACTATTAAATTCCTTGTATCATATTTTTATCAGTCTCATTGCTAACATAATGAATGGTGCCATGCTTTTAAAATGATTCAACACTTTGGGTTTCTCTGGTGACTCTGGTTTTTAGCATCATAGCGGGAAATCCATACCATTGAACTTTAGGTGATATGGAGAACCATCCCAAAGCTTTCAATTATTTCAGTAACCTAACAAATTCCATCATCTGGTGAAAAGGCTGGGAAGTAAAGGAATTGTGTTAGTAAATAAGATTCCTGAGTGTTCATGTGTCCAAACACAAGCTCCAGATTATGTCCAGTGGTTAATACCAAGAGTTATTTATCCAAATGGATTGTTGGGGACAATGAAAATGGCAAGTTCAAAATATTAACCAAGTTGGTGAGAAAATAAAATTAGTGTCTAGGTTCCATGGGTGGATAGAGCAAAGCTCATCTCTCACATGTAATCTGTGAGCCCCTGAAACTTACACATGCATTTATCCATTTCAATATTTAAATGGTAGGTTTGGTTATTTTGTGGCTGTTGTTTTAAGTGCCAGATATGCCAGATATGAGTCCATCTTCTCTGAAGATGGACTTCCCTGAAAGATGGACAGGTAAGAAAAAATCATCTTATCTGATTTCAGTAATTTAATATTCAAATTTCTCCTAGGTTTAAACAGATGTGACTTGTAGCAAGAGAATACCCAGACGGAAAGAGACCACCAAAACCTATGGGAAAGCAGCATGGGTGTAAATAAGATAAAAATTTGTATGGTGTTGGTTCACATCTCACAGAGCTGTACTCGTGAAGCACATCTGTGGTTACTTCATGAAGCACAGCTCATGAATCATAGCTCTAGCTACGTAAATTGGACCTGGCATTGCTCAACACCTCCTCCTGGCTCTGCGCTTAGTGATTACTCCTGGCAGGGCTTGCAAGACCACATGGAATGCCATGGAGTGCCCCTCCACAAAGGCCAGGTGGGGTGGAGGAGGGGGGATAGGGTGAGGATGGTGGGAGGGATGCTGGGATTATTGGTGGTGGAAAATGAGCATTGATGGAGGGATGGGTACTCGATCATTGTGTGACTGGAATGCAAGCACAAAAGTTTATAACTCTGAAATTGTACTTCACGGTGATCCACTAGTAATAAAAAATAAAAATTGAAGAAAAAAACCAACCTAGGTTGGCCACATGCAAGGCAAGTGCCCTACTCACAATACTACCTTTCTAGCCCCAGGAAAATTGTTTGTGTTTCTTCAGTTTGGGTACAAATTGAAGCCTGAGAGTAGAGGCCCCAACATTGTTCTGATACAAAGGATCATAAACTCTAAAGACTAAAATTTTGGAGTCTTGAAAAATAAGAGGTTCTAGAATGAACTAACTTCTCTATATCGAGGATATGCTCCTTGCTCTAATCTATTTACATCATGCCCAAACTCAAGGTTCAATTATCTCTAAAGATGTAACATCAATTAATGAAAGAATTTTCTTATTTCTTTAGATTTTCAGATTCTTAAAAAAAAAAATACCCACCCAACTCTTCTACAAACACTCACTGAACGTAGCAAACATATTTTTGTGGACACACGCCCACTCTAGTTGTCCTGTGGTGTCATTTTCCCCCTGGGTGGTTACAGAAGGAAGAGAGAAGCTAGCAATGTCATATAGGAAAGATAGTGGAAATCGTGTCCTAAGATCTTTGCAAAGGAGCGATTTCAGCAAACTATTTATAGGTTTCCAAAGGAAGGTTCTATTGATTTGGGTCTGTTTTAGATTCTATAGATCTCATGCGTTTGAGCAAGTCTTTATTCAACCTTGAGGGGCTTGCTGTACCCTTGGTACAGTGTTGCAAAGCATCTGCCTCACAAAAACTAGGCTTCAACTCCACCTCACGTGCTCCTAGCTTCCCGATACATGCACGAAGCTTTGTGTGGCCATCCCAAATGAGAAAATGGCTCCCTCCACTTTGTTCTCCCCTCCTGTCACCTCCATTGGGAAGTACCACTTTAGGAGAGTTGACTACCAACTTCCCAGGCCCAGTTTCTCAGCCTAGCTCCTACCCCATCACTGTCAAATGATGCACCTGCGGGGAGGATCTTGGGAGAGAATCAGTCTAGAGCAGGAAGGAGGAGAGGAGAATGTGCAGATGATGCTGAGGAGAGCAGAAGTCATCACCAGTGCCTGCCAATCAACCCTTCTTCCCGGAGCACTTCAGGCTAGTGCTCAGAAAATAGTGCTCACTTCTATTCAAAAGAGCTTCACTTCAATGTGACCTGGCCTCCAAAATTAAACCAGCTTTCATGTAATAAATTTCATCTGGCTCAGATGAAATAAGGATCTAAACTAGGAAAGACTAACATAGTTTTTAAGCTGCAGTACAAATGATTATAACATGCATTAGCAGGCTTATTTCATTGAATCTATACATGTTTATTATATGTATATGTCCAGTACTTGTATTGAAACTCTCTAGCCACATGACAGGAATGTGGCACCCACAGGGGAAGTGAGCAGAAGGGAGCTTCCCAAATAAGACACCAATTTGTGTGGTAGTTTCACCTTTCAGCTCTCCAGAGGCAGGAATTTGCATGAGTGAAGATGACCCTTGGCTGTTGAGCAGGTCTAGTAGCTTTAGCCAAGATAAGCTTCTGTCCTCCTGCAGACAGATCTTTCGGAGCCCATGAGGAAATACAATTCTCAATGTTTCTTCCACTCTTCATATTTTGCCACCTCCCCCCACACCAGGCTCTCCTGTTCATATCTGACAAGTGAGAGGCACCAGATAGAAAACAAAGGAGAGAGAGAAGTTTGGGTCAGTCTTCCAGACACGGTGTGGAAGTGACCATTTCCCAAAGGCCAAGGTACCTGTCAGGAGCCTGGTCCTTCAAATGCAGAGTGTAGTGTGCATTCTGACCCTTCCCATTGGTTTCCCTTTAGAGATTTGAAACGTCCTTTAATTCACCCTTGTTCAACTCTCCTTCATTTTTCAGTGAGCCGTTTGTCTTCTGGCAAGACTCTGACCAATATGCATTACCAACAGGGACTAGAAGAAAGTTCTCATATCTTCTCCAGATGCCTGATCTTCAAGTTCTATCCTAAAAATCCCAAAAGTTTGAGTGGGAGAGACAACACAGAGTTGGTTAGGATATTGCTTCGCATGTGACTAGCTCCTGTCCGATCCCCAGCACTGACTATAGGTACCTGAGCACTTCCAAGAGTGTTCCCTGAACCTCACTGGGTGTGTGTGAGTCAGTCCCCACCATCACCCCCCCTGAGGAAAGAATGTCAGAAGTTGAGTATCTTTTCCTTAAGCTGGCAGGGTGAAGTAATTGAGGTGCATTTGTGGAATTATGATGGCTTGAAAACTAAATCTTCAAAGTGAAGAAATAAGTTTTAACAAATAGAAGCCATTGGATAAACTAATGGGACACTAGGATTTTTGCCTCAGAAAGCACCCCTGTGCTTAAAGGTTTATGTGTCCAGATAGTATAATGATAAATATTGAGACCTTACTCAAGTAATGTGAATAAGCAGGGTATATGCCCTGACAGAACATGCCCAATAAGTGATTTGGATTAAGAAATTGAAGTACTTTGTAGTGGAACACTTGGAGTACTGTATGACTGATACCTGACCATCAACAGCTTTATAACTCTGTACCTCACCGTGATTCCTAAAAAAAGAGAGAGAAAAGAAGTTGAAGGACTTTGGATATTTAAGTAATTTAGTGACTAAGAGAATGTTGCAGAGAATTTTGAGCAGGGCTTTTAAGCAACTGGGCAGAGGCTATAGGGAAGAAATTTTAGGAGTGTTTGGTGAAATGCATTGATTGTAGGAAAGGGATTCTGTAGCATGAAGCAAGAAGAGATAACGCCCACCTCAGACTTGGGCCCTGGTGACAGATAATAAGAGACTCAGCTGGAAACGCAGTAGTAGGAAGAGGCACAATGACAAAGAAGGCAAGAAACCTTGTTTTATTAAAAAACGAAATGGAGAATCACAAAGCATGAGGCAGTGATAAGTCCAGCAGATTGGTGCCTGACTGTGAAAGCATGGAAGCCTTACAGGGATGGAAAGCAAGTTTAGCTGCCAGACAAGATTATAGCAAACCTTCTTTGGCACCTCCTGGAAGTGCTTTCAGCCATCCCACATTAATAAATATGAACCTGGGTCACAGGAGAGAGGGGGAAACTGTATTTGCATGGGTCTGGATGAGATGACTAAATAAAAGAATACCGAAGTAAAGGGGATCTGAGGACAAAATAAATATAGTAGACCCTTGACCTTTTCTGTTTTTCTTCCTGGTCACTGGAGTCACTAACTCCCCCTCCTCTTCTCTCTGAACCTTTTTTGGACAATTCTTTTCTTATTATTTGTTCCCTTGCCTCTCCTACCCATTATTTAAAAAAATGAAGGGAACACCATTTTAAGTGATGATAGATAAAAATACAGAGACATGCCTAAGTTGTAGAATTAATTTTTAAAAAGATACTGGGTTGGGGTGGGCAGAGAAATAGTATGGTGGGCAAGGCATTTGCCTCAAGTGTGGTCACCCAGATTCGATTCCCAGCATCTTCTGTGGTCCCTCAAGTCCTGCCAGGAGTGATTTCAGGGCAGAGTCAGGAGTAAACCACTGAGCATTGCCAAGTGTGGCCCCAAAACTAATTAATTAATGGAAAGAATCCTGGACTCAAGGGGGAAAGAGGAGTTGGGCAGGAGCTTTAAACATATGGGTGGTGTAGAGCTGAGGCAGATCTATACATTTAAACCACACAATAAAACTAAAAGCATGAGATCCAAATGTTCTGTCAAGAAGGCAGGCTGGGAGGGGGAGGGAAATTGGGGACATTGGTGGAGGGAAGTTGACACAGGTGGAAGGATTAGAATGGGAACATTGTATGCCTGAACTCAACTATGAACAGCTATAAGTCATGGTGCCTTCATAAAAAAAAATAAAATAATTAGTAAATTTAGGCTTGAAAAACAGAAGAATGCTGAGTATGGAGAGAAAATACAGTGGGTAGTGCAGTTGCCTTGGAAGCACCCAACCCAGGTTGGATCCCTGGCACCTCATACAATCCCTGAGCCTTGCCAGTGGTGATTCCTGAGTACAGAGCCAGAAGTAAGCTCTGAGCACCACCAGGTGTGGCCCCCAAACCAAAATAAAATTTAAAAGAATACCAAGTAGAGCTACCCAGATACTAAAAATAGAAGTCAGCACGTGAAAAATTAAAAAGCAAGAGCTGGGTTATGTCATGAGGTGGCAAGACCCACTTCCAAGGGGCAGTTTCAGCAGGTCAACAAGGAAGAGCCGTGCATTCGAGTATCAACACAGTGGGTCTAACTCTTCACTCAAGAAGGTGGACAACTTTTCAGTACCTGTATTGCAAACCAGAATGTCCAAAAGGAAAGAGGGAGAGAGGGAGAAAGAGGTTCCTGTCACAAAGGCGGGCGTTTGGGCAAGGCAGGGGGACAGGATGAAAACTGGGGACGTTGGTGGTGGGAAATATACACTGGTGAAGGGATCGGAATTGGGACAGGAACTAAAACCCAATCATAAACAACTTCGTAACTGTGTATCTCAGGGTGATTCAATTTTTTTTTTAACTTTTTATTGAATCACCATGTGGAAAGTTACAAAGTTCTCAAGTTTATATGTCAGTTATACAATATTCAAACACCCATCCCTTCACCAGTGCCCATATTCCACCACCAAAAACCCCAGTATACCCCCCGCCCCACCCCCTACCCCCTACTGTATAACTAATGAATTTCACTTCATTTTTTCTTTACCTTGATTACATTCCATAATTCAACACAAAACTCACTATAGTTGTTGGAGTTTCCACCCAAGAGAGACAGACCTACTACATTTGATAATTAGTTTTTCATTGCTGGAAATGAAGAGATCTGTAGCCCCACTGCTACAAGTACATAACTCTCTCTCTTTTTTTTTTTCCTTTTTCCTTTTCCCTTTTTTTTTTCTTTTCCCCCTCATCCCCCTTCCGCCTCATAGTATGGTATATGCCACGTCGCGTCGGCCAGCGTGGGGCTTTTGCTTAGTTCACAGTCCAGAGAGGTGGCTGCTACATTAATAACCTTCAATATTTCAACAAAAACTTACTGTTATTATTTGGAGTTTCCCCCCCAAGTCAGACCTGTTCAAAAGGAACCGTTTCACATTGCTGACAATTATAAATGTTAAGTCAGTTTTGGATTTCTGTATAAAGTCCAGGGAAAATTCTGCCAGAAATTACATAGCCCAGCTCACAGTCCCAGTGCATTGCTGTAAGAAGTCTCTGAATTCAAAGTCTTTAGGCGCAGAGGGTCCGATTCACGCTCAGCGGCTCCGGATTTATCTGGGCCGAGGGTGTGCCGGTTATGCCCCCTTCCCATGAGTTCCTGGGAGCCCCCAAAGTAAAAACCGAATACCTCTGGGTTTGGAGTCATAGAAGATGGCGCCTGCCACGTGGGTGCCGCCAGCCCACTGCTTTCCATGCAGGAAGACAGGGTGGGGAGGAAAAAAATCCACCCCCTGGCAGTACAGAGTTGTAGCCCAGTTCGCAGTCCCAGTGCATTGCTATCGGATGCTGCGCTGGATGCCCGAATGTGTTAGATCTCTGGAATCAAAGTCTTTAGGCGCAGAGGGTCCTGATTCAATTTTTTAAAAGGAAGAAGAAGAAGAAGGTGGAAACTAACTGAGGGCAACAGGGAGAAGGAAGGTAATGGTTTAGAGATTAAAGACCAAAAGTTAGGCTAGTGTCTGTTCATATGCCGAGGATGACGCCCCAGGGAAGAGAGAGTACTGTGAATGCTAGAATAAAAGTCTTAGTCAATGATTCTAACTCTTTCATGGTTACAAGGACCACTTGAGAATTGGATACAGGATCTGTATCTTCTCCCCAGGAAATATACACTCCCCAATGCTGTCCACAGTTTTGGGATGTCAAGGGCATCCTGCAAGATCATCCTTGCTCCTCTTATGAATCCTGAGCCAGAAGTTGGCTGGATCGAGGGCCCCATTCCAGACTGCAGGGAAAGAGAGTGAGTTCAACATATTTGGCACCAACACAGCAACTAAAAATAAAACCAGATACTACAATTTCACACGCAGAATACTAAATTATAGACAGTCTCAGAAGAGACAGACACCATAAGGTATTTGGAAGGGAAATGGTTAGAGGAATTAAATGTTTCCTTCCAAAGTTATTGCTTTTCCAGATGCACAAACAAGTTCGTTGTCAAGTGGATTTTTCACAGACAAGTTGTAAGCAGTCTAACTGTCTGACAATGAGATAATGGCAAGGGAAATTCCTCCTGAACAGAGGGAAAACCATTTTAGATGATAATGAAGGGTAAAAATCTGGGGATATGCCTCGTTGTAGAAATAAGTGGAAAAAAGATTACTAAGCAGAGCTCTTTGCTGATGATAACTGTAAAATACAGACAGTAACTAAAAAAAATAAAAACAATAAAATAATATAGGACTCGGTAGTGACATTCTGAGACACCTTTTTTTTCTAAGTCTCTTCACATGGTCATTTTGAAGAGTTTTTAATTTAAAAAAAATTAAAGATGGCATTGCCTCTTTATCGATTTTATAGCCTATGTTAATGATATCACATGTCATAAAGAAACCGATTGTGACTTCCCCAACTTGACCTTCAAGTCTGAAAAAAAAAAACCAAACAATTCAAGATTCTCTGGAGAGATCTTTCCAAACCAGCATACAAAGGACATCTTATGTCCACAGTGTCCCAGTGTGAGTTTCAGATCTTTACTCTGTATCCCAGATTAAACACCAATGAACCCTGGTGTAGACCTCTGAGAAATCAGACTGAGCCCTGGGTTGAAGAGGAGAATGCTTTGCAATTTCCAGGAAATGAACCTGGTGACCTCCTGAGTCTATTTCATCAAGTCTAGGTTCCTATTTCTTAGCCCCCTATGGAGTTTTGAGGAAATAGAAAAGCCCAGGAATTTAACCTATCACTTAGAAATGGTCCAGATTATACATTATCTCCACCTCCAGACCTCACTGTAGAGGTTCAAATTATAGACAAATTAAAAACAAATAAAGCCACCCCAGCAGGTAGCTCTAAGGTTGACTGCAGGTCAATGCCAAGAGATTGGCCAGCTAACTAGAGGTTGGTTCATAGCAACTGCCTATTTTTTTTTAAAAAAAAAAAAAAAAGGAGACTCCCCAGTGGCCTGTTGGTGACAGGCAGGGAAGGAACTCAAGGAAGGGCTCATTTCATCTAACAAATGAAAGCTTAAAAAAAATAAAATGTCCTAAAGGATGTGCATGGTTGCTTCTAGCCTTTTCCAGAAAGCAGCTCCTGAGGCTGGAGACTTGCTGTGAAAGAGGGGACTTGCCACGTTCTTTGCAAGATTTTGTAGAGCTGCTACGTGGCTCTGCTTAGTAATGAGGAAGAGATTCCAGGGAAAAGGGAAGAACAGGAAAGATATGTGTGCTCAGTCTTCCCCACTGAGAAGATTCTCGACCCACGTCTCCCCACCCTCTGGGGCTTTCCTAAATGCTTCCCAGCGGGAAACCAGGCTGCCATCTGAGCCACCTCCCCAAACTGGCATTTTTCAGTCATTTCCTTGCTTTTATTTCTCTACTGAAGTCCACCTCTCACTGCCTCCCTGTTGCTTTTTAAAATAAACCTAACCTTTCGCTCTGTTCTCCTGGCTCTACTGCTAACTTTAAAGAGCACAGAGAATGCGAGGTAGAAGGCAGAAGAGAGGGATTTTATCTCCAGCTCTATCAGGGAGACGTCAGATGCCATCCCTTGCCAAGAAAACCAGCACACTTTTTGCTGCCTGGTGCTTCACTCTCCAACTGCCCTCTAGGCTTGTGATAGAGTATTTTCTGTTGTAAGCAGTGGGGACTGGGTGGATCAGAGATTGGTGGTACAGGGCATTGGCTATTTCCTTCTTCCTTCGGTCCTGGGTAAGTTCCTACCCTTTGCCAAGGTTGTAACAGAATCTCCAGAGCTAGACTAGTCCTGTGATTGTCCCAAACATGGGCCTCTTTCCAAGGGGGCAAGTCACATCACCCATTTTGGGAAAGACAGCTCAAGAGCGTAAGAGAATCAGCCTTTCTGTCCTGAGTCCTAGCGAATGGAGACCACTGAACTTTGTTTTCTCTTCCCTTAGGACTCCTTTTATTTTATTCCCCCACCCCCACTTTTTTCCCTTCACCCAAACATAACAATTTTTGAGAGAAGGTGTTTGCTGGGTTGGCATTTATTTAAATCATAATGCTGCTTGTTGAAAACCGGAAGAAACATCCCTCCCCATTTTAGCACATACAAGACTTAAACATGTTGTTGAATGTTGGGGTGATGCATGCTCATTTAAGAAGGAGGATTTTTGGGGTCAGAAACATGTTAGAAAGTTTGAGTATCATGACTACTTAGTAGCAAGATGGGTTTCCATTTTCTCTTTCCCACTGTAGTTTGGGGGGAGGGATGGTTACTGGAAGATTTTATCCACCTGCATAGAGACTTCTTGCAAAAAATTTTATTATAACCCTCTTCCACACAACTCTACACCACTGCCACTACTGAGACTGTACCAGTGACTGACTTGTTTGTTTTTAAATATTTTATCTTTATTGACGTACCATGATTTTTAATACTGTTAATGATGGTTGGTGCATGCATCATTCCACACCCATCACCAGAGTACCCATTCCACCAAGATCCCAAAGTTCCCTCCCTTTCAACCCCCTTTCCCAAAGCTCAACTCTGTGGGTCTAGTTTTTATGCAGATTGCATCTTTAGCACAGATTTCGTTTTTAAGGGATTTTGCCTCTGCCTCTGAAATGAAATTATTCTTGCTTGAGTGCACAAAAGTGAATTATGAACCTGAGTGGGGATAGGAGGTACAGATCTCTTCTTTGCTTGTCTGGTGACATGGATCAACCTTAACTGGCCTTTTCAAACCTATTGTCTGTCTCTAGTTCTACCTAGAGAAAACGGGAGAGAGAGAGGGCTTGATAACAACAGATTTGACCTCCACCAAATGAATAATGGTTTTCAAGTGAATTAATTTCTTCTCTAGCTTTCCCTATGGGCAGGGTATTCTAACACACTAACACTGCTACTTTCTATCCTAGGCCGTTTCTGTTTAGGGGTTCACCACAATTCCTATGAGACTCATTCACATTTAAATCAATGTGTTCTACTGTTTTCTCTTCCAGGTAGCTATAGATTTCACTGCCTCCAATGGGGACCCCAGGAACAGCTGTTCTCTGCACTATATCCATCCTTACCAACCAAACGAGTACCTGAAGGCTCTGGTGGCTGTGGGGGAGATTTGCCAAGACTATGACAGGTATAAGACTTGGTTAGCAAAGGCTTCAGTGCTCTATGTTCTCATGGTTCCTGCCTGATCCTGGGTGCAAGAATAGAAATGTAGTCTAGCAACTCGTCACACAGAGGGTTTAAAAAGAACAGAATAAAACCTTGTTCTCCAAAGGTATTTTTTTTTGTTGTTTTTATCCCTACCCACACCTAGAGGAACTCAGTTCAGCGTCAGCCAAAGAATCCTTTCTCAGCTTTCTTCTTTGTCAGCTTGCAAGACCACCGAATCCCAATTTGAGTTTCTACTTTGTAAGGTAGATTAAACAGATTAAAAAATCTGTTCCTTAGCATATGACATGGGCCCACAGACCCCACAGTGTCATCTCCTAGGAACTCAGACTCTCAGACGTACGTGTGTGGTAGTTTGTGTATATAGCTCAAAAACATGATTTTGAAGTCAGATCAGGATTATGTTGATTTTTTTACTTGATGATAAATATTGACCTTTCCCACGGCAAGGATTCCCAGTAAGAAATGATTTACATAAATTACATTAGACAATTTGTTCTGCCCTTCCAGATGGCTGTGGAATGGTCCGTGTGTTTGTTCAAGAAGGCTTTTGGAGATAGAACCAATGTAAATATAAATATGGGCAAATCTCAGCCGACTCCCTGTAAGACAAGGCTAGTTATCTATAAACAGCAGCTAATGGACCGACCTCTTAAACCTGGCAAAGAAAGTGGCTGGCCCCTTCCCACAGTTTGATTTTTTTTATAATTTTTTTTTTTTTTGCTTTTTGGGTCACACCGGGAGATGCTCAGGGCTGATTCCTGGCTCTGCACTTAGGAATCACTCCTGGCGGTGCTCAGGGGACCATATGGGATGCTGGGAATCAAACCTGGGTTGGCCGCATGCAAGGCAAACACCCTACCCGCTGTGCTATTGCTCCAGCCCCTCCTACAGTTTAAGAGGCTTATGGGAGAGTATGATTTCGTTCTTTCTAATTTCACCATTGCAATAACCATGTTAAAAACCTGTGACCTCAGCACCAGAGGGAATTTGAATCATCAGACAACCAGGATCTGCAGACAAAACAACCAGGCAGGTGACAGAAAGGGCTCCAGTGGCGTTCTTCTGGTTGTGGAGTCTTAGCTGTGTGTTGGGCATCACCAGTAGCCAGATGGGTACAAGGGCACATGGAGAATGAATGAATAGGTCAGATAAAATCAGTACTTTCACCATTCAGGCCCTTTGCTACACATTAGAACAGAGGGCAAAAACATTTGAAATGACTTTATTGAGTGATCCTTTCTACACGTAACCTTAAAATATCTACTATGAAAATAACTAGAATTTCAGCTCTGACTTCTTCAAATCTAAATATAGGGAGAATTCTTAATGAAGTTTATATCTTACAGAGATTTATACCAACGAGAAAAGACAAAAATTGCAAGTTCCATGAGAATTTTTTCCAAACTCCTGCAAGAAAACAAAACAGTTTATCTCACTCTCTCTCCTTCTCCTTATTCCTCTCCCTCCCTCTCTCCCTCTCTCTCTCCTATCTTTCTCACATATACATATGTGAATCATATCATAATAATATGTACATAAAATAATGTGCATAATAAGGAGTACATATAAGATAAAAGGAAGGGAGAGGATGTTTCAGGATCCCTGTTAACATTTTTTTTCTTTTGGGGTCACATATGGTGATGCACAGGGGTTCCTCCTGGCTCTGCATTCACGAATTACTATTGGCGGTGCTCAGAGGACCATATGGGATGCTGAGAATCAAACCCGGGTTGGCCACGTGCAAGGCAAATTCCCTATCCGGCTATCACTCCAGCCTCCTCCCCATTAACTTTTAAATCCTGAAATGTACCTAAAGGTGATTTTAAAAAGAAAAATACCTTATGCTTCACAGATGAGTGTGATCTTTCTATGTCTGTCTCTCTCTTTCTGATTCATTAACATAACAGAGTGGGAGTCTAACACCCAAGAGTAGTAGAGATAAGAACTAGGAGGTCTTCCCCACCACTTGGAAACTGGCCTCACATGCTGGGGGGAAAGGCAGCTGAGATAGAGAAGGGAACACCTAGTAGAGGATGTTGGGAGGACCCACTCGGGTTGAAAGATGCGTGCCAAAAATAGACTATAGACCGAACATGATGGCCACTCAATACCTCTATTGCAAACTACAACACCCAAAAGGAGAGAGAACAAAAGGGAATGCCCTGCCACAGAGGCAGGGTGGGGTGGTGGGGGTGGGGGTGGGGGTGGCTGGAGGGATATTGGGATCATTGTTGAAGGAGAATGGGCACTGGTGGAGGGATGTAAATGATCACTGTATGACTGAAATGCAAACATGAAAGTTCGTAAGTTTGTAACTGTACCTCACGGTGATTCACTAATAAACAATTTTTTAAAAATTAAAAAAAGATTCAAAGGATGACATATATTTAATTATATATATGTTTGTATGCATAAATATTTTATACACAATATTTTTGTGTATACTATATGCATATATGCAATAAAAATATATATTGTGTATGTAATATATATAATATATACTAGCCATTCATAAATTGACTTTCGCTTTTCCAAAAAAAAGAAAGATAGATGCTGAACAATAAATTAGATTTGAATTTTCAGGGAGTAGAAATATGAAATAAGAGTAATCAGAAATTCCAAGGAAAGATTGGTGAGCTGTCTGGAATTTTGGATACCGTTGCTCAGAGCCCTGCTCAGACCCCTGGGCTGACCGTGGGAGTACAGAGCTTCCCTGTTTTCTGCTGACTTCCCATGAGAGTGGCAGTGACTCCTGCCTTTGCAGTGTGAGCCGAGAAATCTGAGGAGCAGGCTGAAATCTCCCCCCAAAAAACACAGTTTCCATCTAGAACTAAGATACAAAACCATTTGGGGGGGTGACATGAAGAATCACCATGATTGAGCCTTTTTTTGTAAGCTTCTACTAGAAGTACACTAAAACTTAGTAGCCCAACTAGTCCAGAAAATCAAGTGGCTTTTATTCCACAGAACTTGATTTGGTTCTTTTGTTTTACTTTAAAAAAAAATTTTTTTTTTAATTTTTAATTTTCTTGTTGAACAAAATCTGCTCTGCCTTAACACGGGCAAATATCTCAGGAAGAAAAGGAGGATTGAAAAGCCTCAGCCGTTCTGGATAAAGAACTCCCTAGAAGAATGTGTAATGCCAGCTGCTTGCTTGGAAACTGACAAGGTTCCACGGTTTCTCCTTTGTGTGGGTGGCTAGACAATAGACAGGCAGAGTCAGGAAATTTCAAGTCGGGGCTTTGGAATTAATTTATTCTCCCATCAAAGTCAGGGAGGCTGATGCAGGAAAAGCAATACTTGAATAAAAACTGACAGAAGGCATGGTTTCCCCTCCCGCAGAGACACAGAGGTGTTTAATCCCCATGAGCCTTAGAAGTTCCGCCCAGCCTCTGACAGCCTCGGGTTTTCTTTCTGCCTTGTTACAGTCATCCAGGAGGGGTCATTGCCAGGTGATCCGTGAAAGGGAACAGCTTGAGGGATGCGTGAAGCTCTTCTCAGGAAGAGAAGCCTCCACCCCCCACCCTGCCACCACCAGCACCCCTTACACACACACACACACACACACACACACACACACACACACACACACACACACACACACACACACACTTCCTGAAACATCTGGTCCTTCATCCAGAAAGCCATCCTTGGGCGACTGTTCTGTCCATGCCTTAAAGAAGCCGGTGCCCACTCTCCCAGAGGTCTCCCAAGGATGCGTGCGTACTCACTGTCACGCACATTGGCAGGCAGGAGTGCACTTGTCCAGTTGGTCACGGCACTTGCCCAGCTCTTGAAAAACTCCGGGTCTTTCCTATGACTCAAGGCCAAGGTGAGATGGGAGTCTCACCTGGCTGGAGCCAGCAGGGATGCAAGTCTCTGAGTCCCTGCAATGCCCTTTACTTTGAAAATACTGAGTTCCTCTGCTCTCCAGGGAGAAGTCACTGCTTGGAAGGACAGACTCCGACTTATTTACTTCTCTGTCCTTCCCCATTCTGTCCTCGTTGTCGTGACCGTGGGTTGCATGCTCGCTGGGTTGTGCTTGCATGGTGCATGAATTGCACATCCGACTGTGGTGCTCACATAATGTCGGGGGTGGGGGGGGAGCTCGCTGAGGGAATCCCAGCAATCTCTTAACAACAGTGTTTGTGCTTGTGACTGCTAGTTACAGTATTTGCTGGAGTCCTGCTGGCCAGCAGTCACTATGGACACAACCAGCTCGGGCTGCTGGGGACTCACACTTTTTTAAATTAAATTTTTTGTTGAGTTTTCATGACTTACAAAGTCATTCCTAGTTGAATTTCAGGCATACAACTTCATCACTAATTCCCACCACCAGTGTCAACTTTCCTCCACCAAAGTCCCCACATTCCTTCCCACCCCCAATCTTGTCTCCTTGACATGCACATTTTAAAGTTTGGTTATTGTAGTTTGGGTTTGGGCTTATAGTGTTGGCTCTGTGGTTTAGATATGTAATTATGCCACAACTCCACACCATCAGCATGGTCCCTGCCCCTGTACCTTCCATTCACCTATTCTTCTCCCCTCAATTTCTTTCCTTCCCTGTCCTTGTTTCTATAATCTAGAGTCCAGGATAATCTAGATATCCCTCCTAAAATACCTTGCATTCTCCTCTTCCTGCTCTTCTATGTATTACAGATAAGTGAGATCAACTGTCAATTTTTCTTCTTCTGATTTATTTCACTTAATATGATATACCCTGCAAATTGCCATCCAAGTTGCAGTGAATTGCATGATTTCATCTTTATAGCTGCATAGTATTCCACTATGCATAGAGAGCACACCTTAATTATCCACTCATCTGTCATTGGATGCTGGTTTGATTCCATATCCTATTTGTTGGTTTGCACACACTTTTTTGTTTGCAGTGCTCAGGCTACTGCAAATAAATACTTTGTTTTACTGCCCAGGATCCCAAATAGCATAGATGCTGGAACTGGGATAGATGCATGAGGGTTGCACCAGGGATTGAACTCACAAATTCAGCCTTACAAGGTGGACTTTAGCCACTGAGTCATCCCCCAGGAACCCCCAGACTGATATTCATTTCATAGATGTCTACAAGACAGAATGAGACAAGCCTATCAGAAATCCAGGCCGGAGACTTCCTCTACCATATGGTACTGGGTATGGTGCTGGGTGAGAAGGTTCAACCAGAAACCTGATAGGTTTGGTATTTTCCAGTGTTGAGTATTAGATTAGAAATCAGTACCCATGTCCCTGCCACAGTGCTGATACCTTTTCTACTCTTCCAGCATCCAGACAGGGATATGCAACCTTGGATGCACATTGGGACAACCTAGGCTGTCTTAAAAAGTGCTGATATCTGAGCATTCCCCGCAGAGACTGGTTTAGTGAGTCTGGTGTACATCTTAGGAATCAGAATTCATAACCCTCATGGGCATCCATGGCGGATACCTATTTGGTGGGATACCTAAATGGGGGAGAAATGGTTCAGATGGAATGGCAGAGGACCTAGACAGCACCCTCTGGATACCAGGCACTGCCAAGGGTGCTGGAAAGATAGAAATTCATGAAGCAGTTTCCTGTCAGTGATTTTACAGGAGAAAAAGGAATGTGAATAGCTCACAGTCCTGCATTGCCCAAATATCTGCCTAGCGCAGGGCTGAGGCCTGCCAATACATAGAAGGATTAACTCTGTATCATTGAAGGGACCCAAGGATCTACATGAGAGTGAAGAGACTTTCCCAGGGACAGGGAATTTGGGGTTAATCAGAATTCTGCTATTTCTGTACTTTGCTGTTACCAGAACACAAATGCGATCGCCTTCATTATTCTGAATTATTATACCAGCCCAAGCAATCTACAGGGATGAGAGAAAGAGCTTGTCATCTCTGTCACACTTGGACTTGGGATCTAAGCCCAGTTAGGGTGCATCCCAAGGTTTACATGGTTGGGCCTTGGTTTCCTCGACCTTAGTTGAGGATTGTTTAACTTCCCTTGCAAGAAAACTATAAGAATTATATGTTGTGTCCAGCTAACCTCTGCAAAGTGATTCTGCCTATTGGAAACAGAATATCTATTCAATAAAGGGTAGAAACTATTATCCTTAATACCTTTAATCAGCATATTTGCTTTTATTTTTCCCTGTTTCTTTGAGAAGCCATTGAGATAAATCACTGTTTCAATTGAAGTATATAGCATGAGAGTTTGACTTATGTATATTGGAAAATGAAAACCACAAAAGGTTCAGATACCCTCTTCTCATAGAAATGAAATGAAGATTTATAAAATGAAAAAATTTAAAAAGGGAAAACAATTTCCTCCTTAAGATGACAACTCTTGGGATTTACTCTCTAACTTTCCTATAATCATAGAGCAGCATTAGCTGTGGCCATAATGTATATTACAGCCCTAGGACTGGCTTCTGTATACCTCCTTGGTTTTTAAAAAAATGGAACACAAAAGAGACAAGGACGATATTGTCAGATGTGAAAGTTATTTTGGACCAGTGACCTTTAAAAATGTTTTGGCTCTACCCTCGAAAGGAATTTTATAAAAATGTTTAGCCCTCCTATATTTTTAGGTTGAAATCTAACATTTTCTATCATGAGTTTAAATAGTGACAAAGACTGAAAATTGTAGAGTAGTATAAATATGGATTTTAAAAAATAGAGCTCTTACATAACTCTTGTGAATGCATCTAGGAGAATATGGACATCACAGCTATTTGATAGCCACCATCACTGACTTCAAATATATGTGAACAAACTCTTCAGTTTGAGCTGAGGATTTTATTTCTTTCTTCTTTTAATCATAAACTCATGTTTTCATTCCCTTCCATCCTGCCCCGAGATTTTATCCTAATGTGTCTTTTAAAATTAGTTTGGAATTAGATAGCACAGAGGGTAGGGTGTTTGCCTTGCATACGGCCTACCCGGGTTCGATTCCTCCATCCCTCTCGGAGAGTCTGACAAGCTACCCAGAGTATCCAGCCCACATGGCAGAGCCTGTCAAGCTACCTGTGGCGTATATTTGATATGCCAAAAACAGTAACAAGTCTCACAATGGAGATGTTACTGGTGTCCACTCGAGCGAATCGATGAACAGCAGAACTATGGTGCTACCGTGACAGTGCTATAGTATTGTGCATTTTTGCAATAAAATAGGAATCTTACTTTGTAATTTCTAAAATTATTTGTGATCAAAAGATTCAAGATACTCTAAAATAGTTTCAGGTTGATTGTTTATTACCATAATAGTATATAATTGATCAGAATAACATTGATATATAGGAAATTTTAGGACATAATCATTGCCTATAAAAAGTTAAAACTCTTATGGACATAGATAGTGGGAGTGTTCCCCAATTCATTTACATATCTTCAGATAAATGCTAACCATTATTAGAATAGGAGAGCTTAGCATCTAGCCCAGTATTTTTTAATGAATGTCAATGCTAGGAAAATTAGTACTTATGAACAAGTTATAGTAATTAAAAGATTTTGGCTAACAGCATTATTAAAATCTTTGATTATGATATATATCCAAAGCCATTATATAATTATCTGTCATCAGAAATATTTGTGGGGGACGGGTTTGTGGTACACCAGTAGTGCTCAGGGCTTATTTCTGGCTCTGTGCTCAGAATCCCGGCGAGACTCCAGGGGCCATATGGGATGCTGGGGATTGAGCAGTCAGCTGCGTGCATGCAAGTGCCTTACCCCACTGTACTATCTCCCCACCCCCATCAGGATATATATTTTTTAATGACCAAGAGTGTGGCTCAAGTGGTAGGACATGCACTACATGTGGAAAACCCTGGGTTCAGTTCCTGGCACCATGTCTAGGCCCAGCCCACACCCTCCCAGCACTCCCAGGTATGTCCCACACCACAAAATCAACAAAGATCGATTTTTAATAGCTGATGTCATCTTACAGTAGCACTTCCTAGTTTGTTAAAGTTTGTTTGTTAAAGTTTGTTAAAGCAAAAATTGGCCAAAGGACCCTGACTTGCAAGAAGGTGTGTTTCCTCGTGAATAGCATTCATGCTGAAAAATCACTTTCTTGCTTTTTGCTACAGTTTTTATATTCTTGAACTATGCACTCTGGTGATTGTGATTTGGAATGGGTGCAGAAGGGAGTCACGGTAAAAGGGAAGGTGTGAATTGAGACTATATATAGCTTTATCATCAGTGTTCCCGGATCAAATACAACAACAACAACAACAATACTAATGGAAGTAGAGGAACTGGATAATGACTTGCCTTAAAGAGAAGAATCGGGCTGGAGCAATAGCACAGTGGGTAGGGTGTTTGCCTTGCACGAGACCTACCCCGGTCCGGTCCCCAGCATCCCATATGGTCCCCTGAGCACTACCAGGAGTAATTCCTGAGTGCATGAGCCAGGAGAACCCCTGTGCAAAGCCAGGTGTGACCCAAAAAAAGCAAGAGAGAGAGAGAGAGAGAGAGAGGAGAGGAGAGGAGAGGAGAGGAGAGGAAAGGAGAGGAGAGGAGAGGAGAGGAGAGGAGAGGAGAGGAGAGGAGAGGAGAGGAGAAGGGAGGGGAGGGGAGGGGAGGGGAGGGGAGGGGAGGGGAGGGGAGGGGAGGGGAGGGGAGAGGAGGAAGAATCATGCTCACAAGCTCATAAGGACTCTGCATTTTCATGCACCCCAGTGTTCACACCAGGATCCCTGTAAACAGTCTTGATGTGAGTTCGAGGGGTTCTGAAACCCCATTTTTTCTAAGAAAGTCTCAATTCCTTGTACATGCTGTAACTTGGCTTTGAACTTTTTTTCAGAGATCTCTTGCTTTACTTTATCTGACTTCCTTAAAAAAGATATAAAAAGGGTAGTTGAAAAGAAAATTTCCATTCTGATGTCATTGACACTAAAGAGCAGAGACCTTTGTCATTCATTCTATTTTTTTTTTCCCAGTCAAAAGAAATCTTGCCTTGGGCTGGAGTGATAGCACAGCAGGTAGGGCGTTTGCCTTGCACGCAGCCGACCCGGGTTCAAATCCCAGCATCCCATATGGTCCCCTGAGCACCGCCAGGAGTAATTCCTGAGTGCAGAGCCAGGAGTAACCCCTGTGCATCGCCAGGTGTGACCCAAAAACCAAAAGAAAAAAAAAGAAATATTGCCTTTACTAATATGTTGATTGATATGTTCCTGGATTTTCCTGACTAGTGGGTTTTACCTGTCATCCTCCCAAATGGTGCTAGCAGGTCTCTTTCCTCAGTGCCAGGAGGACCCAGTCTCCTTGGAATTAGCAGCTTAAAGATGCTTGCTTGGGAGATCAGTTCACCCTCCCTTGCCTCTTGCATAAGACTCCCTCTGCCTGGTTTCATTGTGAATCAGGAAAAAGAGATGCTTAACTCTATTGTGCTTAGGCTTGAAACTTTTTTCCTTTGTATGATCATTAGTCAGGTTTCGTGGTAGCTGACTTCAGAGATTTGATGCCCTCCTGGCTCATTCATTATTCCTCTGTAGGTGTTGCTTATTCCCTATCTCCCGCCTCTTAAAATTGTATTACATAAAAGCAAATCAAGCTCAGCAAACTTCAGCTCCCTGGGGCAGGGGGGAAGGTATTAAAAGGAAGATCATTATGGCTGGGGCTCTGGTTTGGTGATTAGAAATGGATGGAATATTAGTGCTCTCCCTTCCAAAACCCATCAAAGATAGGGCTATCTCTGAGTTAAAAAATCCAGAACCTTTAGGAAAATTTTCCTACAGACTCAACTGGGATTTATCTCCGAGATTCCTCCTTGTAGATTCCTTCCCACGCTTCTCCCACCTTGTCTTGGGTAAGGGAAATTGCTCAGGCAAAGTATTTCACTATTTCCAAGGATCAGAAGCTTTTTTTTTTTCCTTCCGCTTTTTGTGTCACATCCGGCGATGCTCAGGGGTTACTCCCAGCTCTGCACTCAGGAATTACTCCTGTTGGTGCTTAGGGGACCATATGGGATGCTGGGAATCAAACCCGGCTTGGCCGCGTGCAAAGCAAATATCCTACCCACTGTGCTATTGCTCCAGCCCCAGGACCAGAAGTTTTGTGAGACTTTCAGAGCATTGGCTAATCAAGCTTTTGTGATTCACTATCAGCATGAAGAACTTTTCTAACATGTGTGAGCTGCAATGTTCCACCAAACCTTATGTACACAACAGAAAGGATTTGTCAGGAGGAGGGGCTGATAGTTTTCTAGAAAACATGGCCTTTGATTTCAGATAATTCTGATTCCTTTGTACCTCCTGTACCAACCTCAAATTTGAGGTAGAATCAAATTGGTAGTGTTTTGGTGATCTTTTGCCAAAGTGCTCCTTGCTATTGTTTCCTAAATCACTTAAGTGTCCATGAGTGAGTGTCTAGCTTGGCCTTTTTCACCTGACAACTGAGGGAGGGATGAGGGATTCCCCTTTAGCTTACAAAAGAGATGTTGGGGAAATGGTAGTCCCAGCTACCAATTTTCTTTTCTCCTTAACTAGCTCTGCAAAACAAAACAAAACAAAAAATAAACAATGAAATTAAAAAATTGAAAAATATAGAAATTGTTTCAAGAACAAATCTCTTACGGGTTATAAGGTGAGATAAAGTATAATGGTAGATAACATGATAAGGCTATACTTTCTGCCTATGGTATTTCAGATTTGTAAAAAGTCATGCAACTTTCTACAACATGGATGGATCTGGAGACTATCATATTGAATGAAATCTGTCAGCAAGAGAGAAACAGAATATGTGGAATATAAAGAAAGGTCATAGGGGAATACCAAATGCCCAATGGCAGTAGAAACTGGAAGCTTGCCACTGGGATGAGGTGGGGTGGATAAGTTAGGGAAAGGAACAGTAAGACAATAGGAGAAGGGGAAAGTGCCTGCCACATTGGGGACTGGAGTGATAGTACAGTGGATAGGGCATTTGCTTTGCACACGGTCTGACCTGGGTTCAATTCACAGCATCCCATATGGTCCTCCGAGCACTGTCAGGAGTAACTCCTGAGTGTAGAGCCAGGAGTAACCAGAGCATCGTTGGGTATAACCCAAAAAGAAAAAAAGGAAAAGTGCCTGCCACAGAGGAAGGCTAGAGGGTGATACATTGGTGGAGTGTAGTTGGTACAGGTGAAGGGATTGGTGTTGGAACAAGAAACACCTCAAAATCATAAATACCATTGTAACTTTGTAGTTCATGCTAAGAATCATAAATAACTTTGTAGTTCAATTTAAAAGGCAAAACAAAACCAAAAATAACCGTATTTATAAAGAATTTTACCTATTGTTCGGTCAGGATATCCAGTTATTGAAAGTGGCAGAAGAAAATCATGTTAAATATATGTAATCTCTATCTTGTAAAGTTATGATAGAAATGACAACGAACATTGAGTCACTCATTAACCCCTGGTAAACTCGAGATCACTTTCTTTGTCTTTTTTAAGACTCGATTTATTCATTTGTTAAATGGAAATAAAAAGTAAATTAAACTTCAAGGATTGTAGACTAATCAAAGGAGAATATAACACTTGGTGTTATGCCTAAAACATTGTATAGTTCCAGCAGTAAAGTTCAAATTAAATTGTAACATCAGTGAATGAATAAGAGAAATATTTCAATATGTACAAGAGGACCTGAGGCAAAGGAAGTATATGTGACTCATGAGTTTTCACAGAAAGTCTCCATTCTTTGTATAGCCACATCTTAATTATTCAATTCCCATGTTATTCATTAAATATGTATTGCATATATACTTTATAACTGCATTAAATTGCAAGGGACATTTTGATGCAGGGAGGCACAGATATAAAAAATTCCTTTTATCAAAAAGAATATACCTTTGAGTTCAGTAGACAAGAAAGTACATCTAACCAATTTGTCTCTGATTCTTTGAGCAAACATGGATGCCATGAACATTCTGTCAATTAGTTGGCTTTCTGAGCTTTAAGTGCTTTTTAAAAAATGATCCACTCTTGGAAGTACTAAGGGGGAAGGAGAATCATGGTATGCCTGGGATCAAACCAAGGCCTCACAACCGAGATTCATATCCCTTCCATTCCATGTTAATATCCCTTTGGATTCCATTTTGTCTGGCTCTAGCAATATGATCTTAGGTAAGACACTTTACCTACTAGGGCAATTTCCCCACCTATTAATGGAGAAAGAGAATCTCTCCCTATTAATATTAAGAGCAATAATACATGTAAAAGATACTAAAATAGTCAACCATTGGTGTTTTCTTATTCCTGATCACTCTCCCGATGAAATAGAAGGCTGCAGTGGTAAATCATGGGGCTGTTTTACTCCTTGGTATCAAATATGACAAAAGCATCCCTTCTAGGAAGAAGTTGCAGACTAATGGCTGTAATAAAACGCGGGGGTTATTTCTTGATTTTAATTACCCATGCTATTGCGATTCCCTATTACCACAGATAATTAAGAGGCATGAGTCAGCATTGGCCACAGCAGCGTGTCTTAGAGAGGTAATGCAGGTTCATGTTTTCCTTTCTCCTCAGATGAGCAAATCAAACTTCATTTTCTTTTTTTTTTCAATTTTTATTTTAGTGATAAAATGTTCCCAGCCTTTGGGTTTGGTGCCAGGATCCCCCCAGAGTACACGGTGAGTAAACGGTGATGCCTTGTCTATCCTCTTGTTCTTGCCCCAATATAGCACAAAGACTCCTGTGACATCTTGCTCTTGTATCCTTCTAAAGACCTTTCCTTCATAGGAGTCTTGCTCTTCGAATTCTTATTATAATATGGAATCCATTATGGAAGGAAATTCATAAATGACCTTCCTTCCACCAACTTGCTTTCTAATGGAAATCCAATCTACTGGCCTTCTGGGTCTTCTCATAAAGCCTCATATAAAGGTTCCATAATTTAGTTTCATTCAGAGATGGATCTGGTCAGAAACTGCCAAAACAGTCAGGAAGTTATTCTTCAGTGATCTGAGTCCATTCAGATAACTCTGAAGGAAAGCCTATTGGCAACGTTCACCGTGAACTTTCGTAACAGAGTCTCTAAATAGACTCCCTCATCCCTAGTGTCTAAACATGGTTCTTGTGTTGGAGACACAGAGAAGCCCTGAAGAGAGAACTGCTCTGGCTTCTAGAACTGGGAGGTCGAAAGGTTCCGAGGAAGCCATGGCAACCCTGTTTGTTGATGGTTCTGAGACCTCATGGCACCAAGAAAGCAAAGATGATAGATGGAGAGGGTTGGGTTGTGGTATACCAGATGCTTCTGGGGGATATGCCTACCTCAAACTCAGCTCCCCTAAGTGGGAGGGCTTTGAAGAGGCAGCAGAGTCACATCTGAGCTTAGGAATCCAAGCTACGTGCAAACCACACTTCCCAGTCATCAAGTTTTAGTGTCTGAGTAACAGGGTAAGAGACCCACACCCACATTCACTCCCTTACCAGACCAAATACTTGCCCACTCTGTGCCCCTTTTGAAAGAGGTAATCTATCTCCCTATTATCGCTGGAGTAAGCAGTAGGTGGGATGGGGCAACTTCCTGACTGGTCCTTAGGACTGAAAGCGGATGTTGCTTTCCATAACAGCCTCCCTGCACGGTATAGGCATGGCTCTGGGATTTGTGAATCATTTGTCGGAAACTGCACCTGAGGTGGCAGACATTGGAGCAAGCGTTGCCAAGGGATGACCTGTCAACATGATTCAGATCACAAATATATTTGACATCTCATTAGTTTTTCAAAGAATCATATCGGTTCATATAAAACGTTCCATTTCTGTCTCCTGTGAGAAAAATGTAAACACCTGGTAAGCCAAAGATTAGAGAATTGCACATTCAAAAATCAGCGAGGAGTTGGGAGATGCCGTTCTCTTCAGGGAGGGATCCGCTCGCAAATGTGGGCAGGTGAGTGCCCCCCCGCCCACACTGAGCTACCGAGCCCTGAGACCTAAGTCACCTCAGTCAGTACAGCTAATTGGAGATGCTGGAGCATCCTCCACCAGTGCTGGGCCAGCCGACAGTCGAACCGGTCAAGAGGGAAGGTGAGGCTAAAAGAGGCAATGTTGAGAGGGCTGAGTTCTGATGGAACCGCAGCATTGATCTTTATTTCAGGCAGCCTTATATACATCGTGATCAGGAACTTGGCAAGTAAAATCATCATTCATAGTTATTTATGATTGTCACAAAGAGTACATGCATATGACCATAACAAAGGTAAGGAACATAGTATTGTGAAAACCAACTTGTTCCTGAATCAATAATATGCAGAAAAAAACAGTATTATTATTTCTGTGACTTCCCAGAATCCGTAGAATCAAAGTACATCTATTTCTTATTAACATTCTTACAGACTTTGAATAGTGAACTATTAACTTCTCTACCAGCTTAGTTTGATGACACAGTGGCCACTCCACTTATTCGGGGTGGCAGGACAGAGAGCTATGCCAAGTACTCTTGGCCTTCATTTGAGGCAGCTCCCTGAGCTATGTCCATATTAGGACCCTGCATGGGCAGGCAGCTCCCCGCACACCAGGGCCTTCCAGGGAATCTTCCAGTCTTGGATAGACCCTCCTCGGGCCATTTAAACAGGCATTGGCTTGGTCTAGCAGAACTGAAACAAGAAAGTCAGAAACCTTGTTCCAGGTCTTTCTTTTCTCCTTCATCACAGCTGCCTTGACTCCATCCTGAGCCTTTTCTCCTTGTTGTTTTCTGAAGTCCACAGTCCCACCTGGTCCCTTGCGCTAGCTCTACTGCCTGTCTAGTAACTTACTCTTCCTGTTGTTCCTACAGGGATGCCTCACATAGCCCCAGTTCAATACATCCCTCAAGCCCATTCAAAAACATTTCCAGACAGGCACTGTTGGTCCAGGAAGCTCAGGTGCTCCAAATTGTTCACAAGGTCACAACAATCTCATCAAATAAAAACTGAGAGATTTCCTGGAAACTGACACCTTAGCACCCAAGTGGGTCCTCTCCCAGGTACATATTCTGAGACAAGGATTTGGATGCAAGTAGTTTATTTGTGAGCTGGAAGGAACCGCAACAGAGAGGCAATGGCAGATGGCAGAGAGTCAATGTGAAGAATCTGAATTAGGCAATTATCTAGGACAGAGGACGAAATCTAGGAGACAATGTAGGAAAAAACACAGCCCCCCTCCCCCCAACAGAGACGGGGATATTGATATACTACTTCCCATTTGCCGTGAAGTAGGGGTTCTCCCTGTGCACATTAATTCCCTAGTTCATTTAGCTTGTCACTTGCACAGGCAAAGCAGTCTCGAAAGATGAAGTTAGCCAAGCATATCAGGAGATTGGAAGTCAGCTGCCTCCCTGTAATTGAGGAGGGTAAATGAATATAGTCGGACAGACTCAGCACTGACCCCTACTGAGAAAAGGCAAGGTGGTCTTTAACACAGTGACCTATTTTCTCTCCCACAAGAGAATTGGTGTTTGGAAAGAGCTTGCAAAATAAAAGTTCCAAATGATGCAATCAAAAATACCTGGATGTCAGGATATCCTTCTTGTCTTACCGGGTTTTAGGAAGAAAAAAGTCAACGGTCATTTACCCAACCGTTGGTCCCTCCAGGTAGAGGATTTGTGATAGAAGATGGCTCGATATATTCCTTTTGCAACTACCTTTCCCAAAGTATAGAGTTCAGTCTGTTTCACCTGTCTCTGTGTGAGAAAAATCTCCAGCCCTCTTGTTCTGCATATCCCGTTAGAATGTTTCTGAAATGTCAGCAGTTTACCTGGTGCCCTTCTCTTCACTCCCACATCAAGTAGACCACCTGGGCTACTAAGTTAACTTTATTTTTTCTTCTTATCACTAGGTCCAAATTGAGCTTAGCTAACTCTCAGCCTCCTCTCTATGGCCAATTTCCTCTGGAAGCTCTTTGGAGCTCACATTTTCCTGAACTCTTCCTCTTGGATGTTGCTTTTTTTTTTTAATACATCATATTCTCCCCTCCTTTATCTGATTCTAGGAAATCTTACTGTCACCTCCACTCTGCAGGGAGCTAAGAATTCACCCTCCATCTCAGATTGATTGTGTAAAGGCTTAAAATGGTTCCTGCTGCTTAACACATAATGAATGTCATGGGCATTTGTTTGCAGACTCTAAACCCCAGTGCCTCCTGGCTGGATTAAAGTTATAATTCTCCTTTCTTCCTTTTTTCAATTTTAATTGGTGTCTAGGTCTCTCATGACTTCGCGATCAACTTTAATGAAGACAACCCCGAGTGTGCAGGTAAATCCCAACATCAAAGAAAGCCAACAACTTGCTACTTTTTGGTTGTACCTGTCCCGGTTTCAGTTCTCTCCTCGGAAGCAGAATTGTTCCCCAGCTGAAACAAATGCAGGCTTCCTGGATCCAAATGAACCTTGCTACTCCCAGTGCAAGGGAAAATTCTAATGACACAGCCATTAAATAAAAAATAAATAAATAAAACAGATCTAGCAAAGACAATGCAGAAGACACTATCAACATGCAGAGAAGGTTCCTACAGCAGCCTTTGCTACTTCCTCCACTCACATGGCCTCAGGGTGAAAGTCTCCAAATGATGAAACAGGGAATGCCACCCATCCCTACACCAGAGCCCCAGGAGATGCCCAGATCTTCCAGTTTGCTCACTTATCTCGCTCTTGGTGATGAAATGAATGAGCTGCCACAGGCCCCTTCTGCTTTTAGCTCTTGCAAGAAGTTTTGATTTCTGCCTGCAAAGACTTTAGCAGCAGGGAGATGGTTCTGAGTACATCTAATTCTCAAAAGTGGTCTGGGATGCTATATACTAAGATTGAGGAGGTGGTATGAAATGTAGAACATTTAAAATAAACTCCCAACCCTCCACCTCTATACCACCTCTATACCTCTATACCACCACTAAAGGCTGTTTTATATGAGCATGGAGTTGTTGGTTTTCCTTTGATACTCTTAGCATGCCCTTTGTGCCTATGGTAGAGCCTCTCCACACCCAAAGAGCTATGTTCTGGGCCTGGAATTCTGCATATTATTGGTCCTTCCCACCTCCACCTCCTGTTCTGGGCTCCTGAGATGAGTCCTATGTCTCAAAGGCCTCTATGCCTTTGGGCTGGTTTAGATTCTAGACAGTATTTTTCTGTCAATAGATCATCATCATCATCATCATCATCATCATCATCATCATCATCATCATCCTGTTGATCGTCAATTTTCTAGAGTAGTCTCAGTACCGTCTCCATTCGTCCTAGTCCTGAGATTTTAGAAGCCTCTTTCTACTCGTCCTTCCCAATAGTGCCACATGGAGGCTCTTTCAGGGTCAGGGAATGATACCCATCATTGTTACTGGTTTTGGCATATGAATACGCCACAGGGAGCTTGCCAGGCTCTCCCATGTGGTCAGGAAACTCTCAGTCACTTGCCAGATTCTCCAAAGGGGAGAATTAGGCTATAAGATGTCATGCGGCCACTTGGTCTTCCGGGAGCTTGGTCTTATAGTCTCTGGATTTTGGCTGTTGATGGGATTACACGACACCAGGGACAGTTTCTGGGTGTGACCGCCTAGCTACTGGAAAATGGGGGATCTGGGCAGAAGAGGCCCAGCCCCGATTCGAGCAGGCTTGGTGATCTCAGCCACGAGTCCCACATACCTGGGTTCCTCTGCCAGTTCCTTCATGCGTGAAGCTCATAGGAATGTGTGGAGAGGGGCCTTGAGCATGGCTGTGACTGTGTTCCGGAGGTCCTTGGCTATGAGGACTTTGCTCGGGGCAGCAGGGGGAAACTCAACCCACCCCCTCTGAGGGGCCCTGGTGAAGACACCAGGGCAAGAGACTCTGTGTTGCTCTCTTCCGGGAGCTTGGTCTTATAGTCTCCAGATGTTGGCAGGATTACACCGTTTCTGGGTGTGACTGCCTAGCTACTGCCAATAGATATTATCAGTAAACTCCCCTGTCTCCTTGCCTGCAACTCCCTCCTCCCTCCGCCCCCGAGATTTCCCCCTCCTACTTATAAGGGGTTGGAGCAATAGCACAGCGGGTAAGGCGTTTGCCCTGCAAGCAGCCTACACGAGTTTGATTCCTCTGTCCCTCTCGAGAGCCTGGCAAGCTACCAAGAGTATTCCGCCTGCACGGAAAAGCCTGGCAAGCTACCCGTGGCGTATTCGATATGCCAAAAACAGTAACAACAAGTCTCACAATGGAGCCGTTACTGGTGCTTGCTCGAGCAAATCGATGAACAACGAGACAACAGTACTACAGTGCTACTTATAAGGGTGTTGCTGGTGACTTGATAAAGTGGGGGGGCAAGAAAAATAGCCTTGCCAGGGTGGGAGATTGGGGGGGCGGGGGGTGGGGGGAGGTTTACTGTGGTTCTTGGTGGTGGAATCTGTGCACTGGTGAAGGGATGGGTGTTGGAGCATTATGTAACTGAGACTTGAGCCTGAAAGCTTTGTAACTTTCCACATGGAGATTCAATTAAAAAAAAAAAAGAAAAAAGAAAAATAGCCTTGGGAAAAGAATGCTTCCACCTCTCTGCTCAACCCACCTGGGCCACCCAAGGAAATGTCTGACATAAATCAGGACTGGTAAAGTCGGCTACTAGCATCTACTGGGCATGGATGCTCACACAGCCCCAGAAGGCAGCCAAGTTGCGCCTGAAGCCCACTTGCTGTGCACAGCGTGGGAGATGATCCCTGACAGCTGGGTTCTCTGGGAGCTGTGGACACGGGCTAGAGCAAGGAATGGGTTTCTGTAGGAAAGCAAAGTCAGCCCTCACCTCGGCATAGGCATTCCAGGTTCACCACCTTCCCTGGAAGAAAACAATGTCAGAAGGAGGAGATATAGTGAAGCAAAATAGTTTATACTGAAAGAAATGCAAAGAAAGAGATCTGAAGGGGAGAGAAAGAGTAATAGGTGTTCATGAGATAACACAGGCGTCTCCAGAATGGAAGAGAGCATCCAGTGGCTTTTGGGAGAAAGGTATATCTAATTTCTTCAAATCGTCTTGCCCCGAGTTCTCTACACACATAAAAATTAATCAGGGCTTTATCACAAAGGAAGTCTCACTGCTGATGGTCCTTTCATATTCTTATCACAATCTTTAGATTCTTCTGCAGCTTCTGCTTGCCTGAGGGTTCCATGCTTCTCCAAGTGGTGCCTCAGTTTCTGCATCTGACTGATAACTCAGACTCCAAAAAGCTAAGGATTTGCATCTCAAAGGGGTGTGTTCCTCAAGCCTTTGGGTTACTTCAGAACTAGGCAATTTCTTCTTAAATTTTATTCTTTCCCCAAAAAATGCTTTACCAGGTCCACCTATCTGCCTGCAACAAGGGAAATGATTTGCATCCCTGCTTGGGAATTACACAGGACTGGAGCGATAGCATGTCGGGTAGGGGCTTTGCATGCGGTGGATCAGGGTTCGATTCCTCATTCCTCTCAGAGAGCCCAGCAAGCTACGGAGAGTATCCCCCCCACACACGGCAAAGCCTGGCAAGCTACCCGTGGCCTATTGAACATGCCAAAAACAGTAACAACAAGTCTCACAATGGAGATGTTACCGGTGCCCGCTCAGGCAAATCAATGAACAACGGGATGACAGTGTTACAGTGCTACAGTGTTCCTTCTTGACCACTTGTCCAGGCTCATTTGCTCATTTTTTCTCTCTCTTCTCTCTCTCTCTCTCTCTCTCTCTCTCTCTCTCTCTCTCTCTCACACACACACACACACACACACACACACACACTCTCTTCTCTCTCTCTCTCTCACACACACACACACACACACACTCTCCTCTCTCTCTCTCTCTCTCACACACACACACACACACTTTCTTTCTCTCCCACTGCCCCCCAATATACATATTTTATTATTAAAAAATAAAATAGTCCATTTGCCTTGTGGCCAGGAGCACAGCCCTTGAAACATACACAGAACCGGGTTTGAATCCTGAGTCTCTTACATGTGGTCTGACAGAGTAGATTCTGTAACTTCATTATGGGTCCTGAAGTTCGTGAGTCTCCACGGGTGGCTTCTGTGAGGCACCTCTGCTACCCCAAGACTGTCTGGGAAGGGTAGCATGGGGAAAGTCTGCAGATGAGCCCCTGCACGGCATGGGTCAGAGCCCTGCCAGCTCCACCAGGTGACCATCAAGCCACTCCTGACATCTGCTTGGTCTTCCCAGCACAGGAGTTTATTCCCACCACCCGAGATTTCTCTCGGGGAGCCGCGGACTCAGGCTGGAGCGAGGAAGTGCTCTTGGCGGTCCTAGACCTAACCCAAGGGTCTTCAGGTTCTTGTCGCAGCTCTCAGAGAGGAATTTCAAGGGCTGGAGCGATAGCACAGTGGGTAGGGTGTTTGCCTTGCACTCGGCCGACCCGGGTTCGAATCCCAGCATCCCATATGATCCCCTGAGCACCTCCAGGGGTAATTCCTGAGTGCAGAGCCAGGAGTAATCCCGGTGCATCACTGGGTGTGACCCAAAAAGCAAAAAAAAAAAAAAAAAGAAAGAAAGGAATTTCAGCAGTGGACAAGCAGTGAAGTGAAATGAAGTGAAACCTTTTAAAGGGTTTTTGAGGAAGAGGAAGGACAGAGAGGACTGAGAGAGTAAGATGCTCAAGAGAGAATGCGGGCTTCTCCCAAGGCCCGAGGGCTTTGAATGGCCTTGAAGATTGGCTCGTATACGGATATTTCTCGGGCCGTCTTGGTTGAGCTGCTTTGGTCCAGAGTTTCTCTGGCAAGAGGTGGGTGGTCCTTCAGGTGTACATCTCCTTCTGGTCATCAATTGCAGTCTCTGCTGAAATTTGTGTCTCGGTGGTGGTCCAACCTCCTTAGGGTTGTCACTGGCACCAGGAAAATCTTATCAGGCGTAGGCCTTAATTCTTGCCTTTTCAGTGTTACTGGATTTGTTACTTCTCAGAAATCTCGTTGCCATGGGCCCTCTCCTATCTACCCGCCTGCCTCAGTTCCAGGCCTCTTTCCAGAAACCAGTTTCTGCGCCTATCTAGCTCCTCCGCTCTGAGTTCTTGAAATGAAATCTTCTGTGTGAGCTGGGGCTTAGGGAAAAGGCCACTTTCGACCTCAGTCTTGAATGATGTCAATAGGAGTGTAGGCAGCAAGGCCCACTGATGTCGGTGGGCCCCACGGGTGACTTATGTGAAGGGGAGGAAAAAGACGGTCACTTTCTCCTCAGCCGCCTCTACTACCTGGGACCCAGGGTTACTGGGTTCTTGTCTCGCTCTCGGAAAAGAATTTCAGGAGTAGACAAGCAGTGAAGTAACAGATTTTATTTAGAGGTTTCTGAGGGAAGGAGGAAGGGATAAGTGGAAAAGAAAAAACAGTAGGAGTAATGCGCTCAAGAAAGAACGCGGGCTTCTCCAAGGGTGGAGGAAGCTCTACACACATCCTAGCACTGGACATGAAAGCATGAAAGTACACATCTCAAGGGGGGAGATGCGGGCGACACATGTGCTCGAGCACCACATGTGCTTGGCCACGTGGGCACAAGCAGCACATGGGCTCAGGCAGCATATGCGCGCCCTTCCTTTGTTCAAGGTGTCTTTTATAGGGTTTCTTCAACCTGCCCCCACCCACATGGGGTTTCTTTCCAGGTAAAAGTTCGTTGCTAAGGTTACCAGGGAGGTTGGGAGTGGTGATGGCCTTCTTTGGGGAACCTCCTGGGGAGGGGTCCATTATCCTCAGGGTCTGCTGATGGTTTCCTCTGGGTCTTTTGTTTTCTTGAATCTGCAAGTCTTAAGAGTCTCCTTCCCAGAGACTCTGTTAAATCTCAATTTTCATTGCCAAGGGCCTTTCCCTATCTACCTGCCTACATCACCACCACGCAGTACTTCCCCCTTTATCTTCAGAACATCACTCTGATATTAATAAGGTTCAGTGCTTTGCTTGTGTGTGTGTGTGTGTTTAATTATAAATACATTTGCAAGAACAGTGAACTCTCATTCTTGGTCAATTTCAAGGGATTCAAGGGGTGGTGGAAGCCTACCAGAGCTGCCTTCCCAAGCTCCAGCTCTACGGGCCCACTAACATCGCCCCCATCATTCAGAAGGTAGCCAAGTCGGCCTCGGAGGAAACCAACACCAAGGAGGCATCGGTAAGGAGAGGGAAGGGAGTGTGGCCAGCTTGTTGAGTAGGGGGTGGCGGGTGTCCCTGGTCTGGAGATTGGGCATAGCACTCCTCCCACTGCAACTGTAAATTCTATTATTTCTACATGTGTGAGTTTGGACATGGACTTGACCTTCTCTTATCTTCAGTCTCAACATGGGGGCCGGAACAATGGTACAGCGAGTAGGGCATTTGCCTTGCATGCAGCTGACCTGGGTTTGATATCCAGCATCTCATCTGGTCCCTTGAGCACTGGTGGGTGGGTGTGGCCCCCAAAACAAAACAAATTTAAAAAAATAAGTCTCAGCATGTCAGCAACATTAATGGAACACTTAACAGTGGCTTATGGACAACAGCCCTTCACACCTTAGGTTCCAGGAAGGAAGGAAATAAAACACAAAAAGCCTGTCCCCAAACAAGCTTGCTTTCCCCTGTACCCAAACTACAGATGGAATGGAAACAAAAGTCAAATGGATAACTCTGCCCCCTGATGGTCAAGTGCCGCAACACATGCGTCAAAGCAAGAACCCCCTCTCAAGTTGGCAGGAATGGAATGGCCTATGAATTTTCTTTCATTTTTAATTTTTTATGGTAGTTTCATGTTTTACTGCAGTAGTTGTATGATTTTATGCTTACACTGTATTAGTAATTTGGAGTATGAGCCCAAACAACGTTTGTTTTACATATCTATATCTATATCTATCTATCTATCTATCTATCTATATATATTTTGCTTTTCGGGTCACACCCACCGATGCACAGGGGTTACTCCTGGCTCTACACTCAGGACTACTCCTGGCAGTGCTCAGGGGACCCTATGGGATGCTGGGAATTGAACCCGGGTTGGCTGCATGCAAGGCAAACGCCCTACCCGCTGTGCTATCGCTCCAGCCCCCTGTTTTACTTCTAAATTGAGAGTTAAACAAAGCACTCCAATTATTTTTTTTCTCTGTCTCACTTTCATTGTAACAACATGGTTCTTTTTTAGATTTTGATATTCCCCCTGATGTAGTCAATAGGACTGACATTTTTCCCCTATGATTTCTCCTGGGTCCCCAAATCCTGTTTGTATGAGAAGGTTGGACTGTAGTTGCTTGTCTCTCATCACCTGTACCCGTTTTCCCTAAAGCTGTGCTCTCAGCTTCTCTTGCCTTAGAGTAGATGCGGAAGGATGTCTCTCACTAGCCACTCCTCCTGTGCTTCAACCACACTCCTCCCCAGGTGCCCCAGCACACTGAAGTAAGCAGCTAGAAGCCCTCATTCTCTATATTATCTTCCCCTCCCCCCCTTTTTTTTTCTGCCGACTAGCAAACATACATGCTGGAACAGCTCCTGTTCAAATTCAAATATCTCCTTTGGTACCACTGTACCTTTAGCTACTGTTCCTTATTTTGATCTCCTTTGGAGAAAAATTCATTGAAAGAATCGCCTTGTCTCACGCTCTTCATTTCTTCTCCCACGGTCTCCTTCCCCAGTAACTTTCCTCCCCCAAGCTTGACTGCGTCAATTGCGGCCTCTCTCTAGCCAAACTCCCAGAGGCCTCACGCCCACTGCATCCTCAGAGATGTAAGTCAGGGAGAAGGGTTGGGCGAGGTTAGTATTTCATTTTGTTTTACTAACATTTTGTTTATCAGCAGAACCTCAAATTTAAGACTCAGGCTTAGTGGCTGGAGTGATAGCACAGCAGATAGGGTGTTTGCCTTGAACGGGGCCAGCCCGGGTTCAATTCCCAGCATCCCATATGGTCCCCCGAGCACTGCCAGAGTAATTTCTGAGTGCATGAACCAGGAGTAACCCCTGTGCATTGCCGGTTGTAACCCAACCCCCCCCCCAAAAAAAAAGTCAGGCTTAGGAAGCCAAACTATAAAATGGATTTGATATTCACATAGTCCTCTTCCTAAGTGTCAGTGAAAGGAGGGCGTGCAAACTTCTCTCTTCTCCTTTCTCCCCAAGAGCATGATTTGGAAAGTGAACTGTCTCCATCTCTCTAGGGTGTTTGGACTCACAAAAATAAAAATGCCTGTTGGTCTGGAGTGAGGGCTGACATTAGCCTTTACCCACTCCCCAAGGGAGCCCTGAGAGGGCCTATCAGGCCACAGTGCAGGGAGCATCCAATCCAAGTGACCGCCTCATCTGGCCCAGAGGCCAGGGACACTGAGGCTAGCACCCCTAGTGGTGTCTCTGGGTTTTTCTACAGCCCACAGACCAAGACCCTTTGCTGCCACTATGGCTCAGGGCTCAGAACTTGACCCTTAGAATCTGTTAAGGCAATCTGGCAGTAGGATTTTCTCCTTGGCTTTGGGGAACTTTTCTAGAATGAAAAAGAAAGAAAGATTTTCCTCTTCATCTAAACACAAACTACCAGGGGCTGGAGAGATAGCACAGCGGGTAGGGCGTTTGCCTTGCACGCGGCCGACCCGGGTTCAAATCCCAGCATCCCATATGGTCCCCTGAGCACCGCCAGGGGTAATTCCTGAGTGCAGAGCCAGGAGTAACCCCTGTGCATCGCCAGGTGTGACCCAAAAAGCAAAATAAATAAATAAATAAATAAATAAATAAATAAATAAATAAATAAATAAATAAAAATAAAAAATAAAATAAACACAAACTACCAGCCCATTCAAAGACTGTATTCTTGGGACCAGAGAGTTAATACAGCAGTTAGGTCACTTACCTTGCACGTGCCTCACCCGGGTTTGATCCCTGGTGCCACATATGGTCCCTGGAGCCCTGCCAGGAGTGGTTCCAGGCCACAGAGCCAGGAGTAAGCCCTGAGCACTGCAGGGTATATCCCTGCCCCTTAAGAACAAAACGAAGACTCTTCTTTTCTTCCTATGTGCAGTTTCCTAGCTGAATTTAGAAACAAGTATTACTGCTAGCTTGTTGGAAATTCCTATCAGGGATGGTTTGTTTGATTTTGCGGGGGAGGAGGGGAGAGGGAGGGGGATGGCGAGGGAGGGACAGGGAGGGACAGTGGGGGTCCTCCCAGGCAGAGCTTAGGAGGATCTGGGGGGCCCCTGATAATTCTCATCTAACTGGACTGGCCAATGTAAGGGCCTGAGGAATCCCTGGCCTCACCCGGCAGGGCTCAGAGGATCTTGTAATGCCAGGGATCACACTGGGGGCAGTGCCCTGGAAGCCATAACCCTGTACTATGTCCCAGGCCCTCCGTCAGGGTTTTGGTCTGGCCCTCGATCTTCTATTTCTTATCAGCTACAAAGAATTTGGAAGATTCAGATTCTAAACTCCTGACAAACTCTTCAGACCAGGGGTTCTTAAGCTTCTTGTTCCCTGTTCACCAGCTGCTGTGAATCCCATGAACTCCTCAGAAGTGGTTTTAACTGCACCAAATGAAATATATATTAGAAAATAGCTAATCATATTGGAATGCTGTTAGCAACTATTTTTAAATGCAACGCAGATGCATCGTCAAGAGTCATAAAATACTTCTTTTATTAATATTACATTAGAAGAGCCAGAAGCTAATCCAATAATTCTCTAATTCTAAAGCAGAGTTGAGTGTAAATGATATATCGGGCTGTTGGCAGTCACTGTGATCTAACAGGCGACGATCTGTATTTTCTTCAGGCAATTGAGTTACAAATACAGCTAACACTAATTTGATTTTGCCAATGATATTTGTAATTAGGGAAAAAAATGATAAAGATCCGCTGCAGGTTATGAAAATAAAAATATCAATTACCCCGAGTTCACAGTCAGCCGGCTTGCAGGCCCACATAGGGCCTCTTCCTCCCCGGTGGACTTCAGCAAACGACATCCCGCGGCCCATTTTCTCAGTCGCTTGCGAGCTCTGAATAGGTTTTGCATTTTTTAATGATTGGGAAAAACAACCGAAAGAGGATTTCATGGCGCGTGAAAATGCGATGACATTCAGATTCCAGCGTCCCTCAGGAAACTTGCACTGGAACACAGCCACGTCCATGCAGATTAAGTTTCTGCCCGACACTTGTCAGAGCTCTGTCATTGCCTTAGGTAACTAGTATGGCTCGGCCGAGTCTGAACTATTTATTACGGTCCCTGCACAGAGAGCCCTTCCCTAGCCTTATGTGAAGACTTGACAATTCTGTAGTGTCTGGATGCGAGGAGGGGAGGTGTCCGGGCACGGGGGATGGTGAGGAGTAGAGAAGGGGGTGTTGTTCCTGGAGGAAATGAGCTGGAAACACAGTGCGGGCCCCAGGCAGGAGGAGGTGGAGTATGAAGGCTGGAGGGAGGGGACACAGCGAGGCTTTCACTCAATGATGCTAAGGTCTGTGGAGTGAAGCATCCCCTTCCGTGCCCTGCCCTTCAGGAGTGCATCCTGGGGAGAAGGATTTATCATCCTGATACTTTCTGGTTGTCCCAACAAACTTTCGAGGTTCCCCATAACTGGATCAGGCATCCATTTATTTGAAGTTCACATGAAAATGAAGCAGAATTTAAAATTCTGTTCCTCTTCTGCTCTCACCCCTTTTTAGGCAGTGGGCAATTTGAGACTCTTAGGGGAAAACAATGGCTTTAGGGTTAGAGACAGAACACAGGGCGTAAGGCAGTCGACTGGCACACGGTCAATCCTGACTCAATCCTTGGTGCCAGATTTGGTCCCCTGAGCCCACCCAGGACTGATCCTTGAGCACAGAGCCAGTAGTAAGCTCTGTGCACCACAAAAAAAATCTCAACGTTGACGTACAAAGTTACTGTACTCCCATGACCCTCCGGATGGACAGTGGTGCCCACAAGCCTCCACCACTGTCCCCTTGTATTGTGTTATGAACATTTAACATGAGGTCTGCACCACTTGGTAGATGTTCAAGTTTGCAACAGAATACTGTTGGCTAGATGCACCATAGAACAGCACATCTCTAGAACTTACTTCTCTTGCTTCCCTGAATTTAACGATCCTTGACGGTCACATCCCAGTTCCCCCAACCACCAAATCATGGCAAACAGCATCCCTGTGATTTTGAATCTATGAAATTTGTTTCCCCCACCCATAAATAGAACTATGCAATATTTGTCTTCTTATGACTTATTTGCTTATAAAATAGTCAAGATTCATCCATAGTGTTTTTTTCTGGGGGGAGGGATAGAACTGTTGAGCTACATTCACAGTGCTCAGAGCTTTCTCCTGGCTCTGTGCTCAGGGATCACTCTTGGCAATTCTTGGAGGAACCATATACCAGGAATTGAACCAGGTTGGCATTGTGCAGAGCAAGTGCCCTGTATAATGGCTCCAGTCTTTTCATCCATATTGTTGCATGTTGCCAGTATGGCAGAAAACTATTCCATGATATGAATGTACTTTGTTTGGGTTTTTTTTTTTGAGTCACACCCAGAGGTACTCAAGCCTTGCTCCCAGCTCTGTACTCAGGTATCACACCCGACAGGGCTCAAGGGGACCATATGGGATGCCAAGGATCAAACCCCAGGTTGAATCCATGCCAGTCGAGCACCCTACCTATTGCAGTACTATCACTCTGGCCCCCTATGTCACATTTTTTTCCTTATCAGTTGATCTAGGAATGCTTAGTTTATTTCTACATCTCTTTAATGACTCCACAATATCTATGAAAGCAGTTTTAAAAAAAAAAAAGGAAAGGAAAAAAGAAAAAAAAACTCAGTGCTACAGAGGTGCCTCTAGGACACACTAGTAGAGAGAGCAGAGAGACAGAGACATAGAGAGATATAGAGACAGAGAGATAGATACAGAGAGACAGAGACAGAAACAAAGAGAGAGACAAAGAGACAGAGACATAGAGAAATATAGAGACAGAGAGATAGATACAGAGAGACAGAGACAGAAACAAAGAGAGAGACAAAGAGACAGAGACAGAGACATAGAGAAATATAGAGACAGAGAGATAGATACAGAGAGAGACAGAAACAAAGAGAGAGACAAAGAGACAGAGACAGAGACATAGAGAGATATAGAGACAGCGACACAGACACAGAGACACAAAGACAGAAACAGAGACAAAGAAAGAGACAGAGACACAGAGATAGACACAGAGACAGAAACAAAGAAAGAGACAGAGACACAGAGAGATAGAGACAGAGACACGGAGAGAGGGAGAGTGGAGGAGGCTGAGAAGAGAGCAGTGGAAGGAGTCGGGGATGAGAGGGGGCGCTTAGCCTTCCCTCCCAGCTGCCCCTTCCTCCGCCCGCCCTGGCCACCATCAGGACCAGCTCCCAGAGGCTGCGCCCGCCTGGTGGTACCCGGGCCCGTCCCTAACCGACTGTGCTTGTGCCCCCTCTCCGCGCTGCGGGCGCTCCCCCCGACGGCAGCAATACTTCATCCTGCTCATCCTCACGGACGGCGTCATCACGGACATGGCTGACACGCGGGAGGCCATCGTCCACGCCTCGCACCTGCCCATGTCGGTCATCATCGTGGGCGTGGGCAACGCGGACTTCAGTGACATGCAGATGCTGGACGGCGACGACGGCATCCTGCGGTCCCCCAAGGGCGAGCCCGTGCTGCGCGACATCGTCCAGTTCGTGCCCTTCCGGAACTTCAAACACGTAAGCACTGGGCAGCAGAGCCAGCTCGGGGCCACGGGTGTGCCCCAAGGGCTGTGGGGACCCGAGTCCCAGATCGGCGTGGGGGAGGGGTGCTGGCCCCCACACCAGGCTCTATCTGACGTTTGTTTCATTACCTGGCGTGAATTCTATAATTTTAAAATTGTATTTAGACAATGTGGTGTACATTGTTTTTTAGCGTAGGCGTTTTCAGGCAAACCATGTTCATGTTCCCTGGTACCCCCATCCCTCCACTGCTGCGCCCAAGTTCCCTCCCATCCCCCCCAGTCTGATTCCTTGACAGTTACTTGTTTTGTGTTTGGGGGTGGGGAGCAGGGCTTACTCACTCCTGGCTTGCTGCTCTGGTATCACTCCTGGCAGCGCTCAAGGAAACATATGGGGTACTGGGATTCAAACCCTGGTCATGGGCACACGAGGAAAGTGCCCAAGGCAAGTGCCAGAGCTTGCCTCTAGCTCTGACCCCGCCCCCCCATTACATTTTAATGTTGAATAGTTGTAGTTTGGGCCCAGGCTTAAGGTAGTGTTGACTCTAGAGTTGTAAGAGACAGACACTGCACTTCCACACTGATCATTATACCTATATTGCTCCCTGCCCCCCTCTGCTAGCTGGACTCCAGCGAAAGAAGTGCAGCTTGAGTTGTAGACAGGGATCATGTGACGGTGGCAGCCAGCCCTTCCTTCCCTGGCGCTTGTCCTCAGCAGTAGATTTGGGCACCTCTGGGGTCCCCAACCCTGTTTGAGGCTGCCAGGTGAAAGTAATGAGATGCAGCCTATACGCAGCAACTTTGGTTCTTGTGTAAAGCTCTGTGCCCTGGCAGGAGCTGGTATTGGCTTACCTCAAAATGCTCCATAAATCTATGATAAGCAACGTAAAAAAAAATTTTTTTTAGCTCATGAGAGAACCAGGCCAAACGAGGTAACTGTGGTCCATCGGGAGAAATGCTGGAATGACTTTGCCAAGGCCGCTTTCGAACTGGCCTAGAGGGTTAAATGGAAATTGGGGAAGGGGTTCCAGAGAAGCAGTACTGGGGTGAAGGCACACACCTTGCTGACAGCTGAATTCTCAGCACCCCATGGTCCCCCCAGCACTGATGGGTGCAGTTCCAGAGGCCCGTGGGAGCACCAGGAAGGCACCTGACTGATCAGCGGCACCCTGACTGATCCGATCCTGAGAATCGGATCCAGAATCCTGACAGGACCAGAGAATTGTCAGGAGGGGGGTTCAAGTCCCTTTGAGCACAGCTTGGGAAGCCCCATTCCCCTCCCCAAATTGCAGGGATCACCTTCTGTAGAAGATAAAATGCTTACCAGTTTTCTCCACTTTAACGAGAGCTTTTACATCTTGAAGCCAAATCAATATCTCAGCAAAAGTACTCGGCAGCAATTTTTCTGGATTTCCTAATGAGAGATGGGCACCTTCCAAATTCCTGAACCTCTTGGGTTTCGATGGCCCTGGAGCTATTTCCTCCTCCAACACTCCCCCAGGGCTGCTGGTCCCAGGAGGACCTCTCATGCATCCTCAGCTCTGCCCCAGGAGTCCTTGGGGGTTAGGTGAGTGGCCACCAACAGTCCTCCATCATCTTCTGTCCCCTCCCACTTACGAGAGTCACCCAAGAGCCCAGCAACTCCCCCATCCCTCCACCAGCAGTGACCCCCAGTGTCCAGTATCTTAATATCCCCCACAAGATGGCCCCCAAATCCTTCATAGCATGAAACTACTCTAAAGACCCTTTGTAATGATAAGAATGTCCTCCCTTTGCTGGGAGACTCTGTTCCCAAGACCCTTTCTGCCTGCTGTGGCCTGCACCCCTTGTCTCCAGGTCCTGCTGGAAGCCCCAGCTTTGCTAGAACCTCCAGCACCTCTGTCCCCAGCCGGTTACTTCAAGTCAGGAGAAGAGGGTCGAGTCAGGTGCTCTCCTGTCCCAGCGCTTCTTTGGAGAACTGCTTTGGAAAAGCCTAGCCTCACCCCCCCACACACTGCACTCCAGAGTCAGGCCATCTGAACCCCAGTTGGGGCTCACCCTGGGACCCCAGCATCACTGGCTGGATGAATGGATCGTGGTCAATTATGACCCCTTCTGGGGTCAGTGGTTGGTTCTGCCATGTCTGTGGGGCAGCACTCAGGTCACATGCCAAGCTTCATTCTGTCTCGGATCACAGTCCATGTGGGCTTCATTCTGCCCTGGGTCACAAGGGAGATGATGCTTCACTCTAGGGCCCCCTAAACAAGAAGGTACCATTTGGAACCCTTTTACTGCACGACTACGGTTCTCTGGGTAAGGAGCTCTCTGCGGTCTCAATAGGAGCATCAGAGAAACATAAGATCGATCCTTGGCTACAGGGACTTCCCAGGTCATAGCAGCAAGGCCCCAGCCCCCCACTTCTACCCCCCAACACACTGTCAGTGACACTGTGGGTGAGGGCAGCCATCTTCTGTATACTCCCTGAGGATGTTTTCAGATAAAACCACCGTGGGTTACATAAAAGAGGCCTGGCTGCCTTGCAAATTATGCATATGGCTGGAAAGCAAGGCGGGAGGAGGAGCAGAAATAGCATGTCCCCTACCAGGAGGGATGTGCTCAAACGGGCTGAGGGGATGCTTCGTGTTCATCTGTGCAGCTGCCTCCTTGCATGGTGCCCAACATGTGGGGAGGGGCGCCCCATTTCTCAGCATCAGTGACCCCATCAGCGCTTTGCTGGCATGAAAAGGGTCAAAAAGCTTATCCCAAAGAGGTTTATAAATTTCCCCTAACAAACACGTGTACTGAGGCATGTGCACATTCACACACACACATGTGCACACACACAGAGCTTCATGCTTCCTCGGTGTCCCTGTAAGCTTCAAACCTCTAACCCAATACTCCTCCTCCTCTTCCTCCTCCTCCAATACTCATGGAGAGTCTAGTTCAAGTTCATGTTATGTGTTAGGTCCTAAGACTACAGTAATAAGATCCAAGCCACAGGCACGTTCTGGAGACTTGCATGGTTGTCACTTTGGTGTCAGCAGAACTCTGTCCCGCTAAGATGCCCTTGAAGGGTGACAAGGAGCCACCATGTTGCTACCAGACTTCAGAGCAGAGAGCAGTAGCCCCAGGAGGGTCTCATAATGCACGCAGGAAGCAGGTGGGAGCAGAGCCTTGGTGAGAGGGAGTTGGGGGGCGCTGGTCGTGAGGGGAGAACCCTGTGCGGGGCAAGGGAGTGAGGTCAGCTTGTGGTCTCTGTGATACTGCCCCCTCCTGCTGCAGGAATGACTGACCCAGGATGACAGGAGCTAGTCACCCTTCCCCTTTATCTTTATGGATTTCAAATGAAACTTTAAAACTCATTTCATAATCTAAATGAGTCTACTCTAAATTCAATGAGCTGTAAATAAAAGAGAAGATAAGGAGCTGATAGAAGTCAGTGACTGCCTGCACTGTGTGTCTTCAGACTGCCTTGGGCATAGAGACTTGGGAGCAAACAGCATGCAGGCTCCAGGCTGTGTGGCCCCAGATGAGTGACTTAACCCGTCTGTGCCACAGACTTGGCTCTGTCACACAAGACAAAAAGGACGCAAATTGGGAGACGAGGTGCCAGTAGAAAGTTAGCTAGCACAGCATTGAGCCCCCGTAGGTGGTGAGTGAGTGAAACTAGTATGCCAACATGGCCAGAGGCTCCTATTTGTCTGGCATTTCCCCAATTTGCTCATCAGAATTACGAGCACAGCTGAGCCAGGGGAACACAGAATCATCACCTGGGAACCACACTGGCCAATACAGTAGCAGATAATCATTTGAAATTCATGCAATACTAGATTTGTGTTTCCATCTCACTGACGGTACATTTGAGCTGCATGTTCTATTAGACAGCGCCATTTAGGAATAGTTTTATCTTCCCATACCAGCAAATTTATTTGCAGCAGATAACATGTATGGTATGTTGCTCAGGACTTCCTTCTGGCTCTGTGCTCATAGAAAATTCCTGATCAGGGGTCCATAGGCTTCAGGTTGAACCCAGGTTGGCCATGCGCAAGGCAAACGCCCTACCCACTATCACTCTGGCCCCACATGTGTGTTTCTTAGCCAAGGATGACTTTGCTTTCCAAGGTAGACTTGTGGGTGGGGATGATTAGCCCAATAATACTGATTGGACTCTGGGATCACTCCTGCAATACTTGAGCAACAAGGTTGACAGTTTGATGCTCAGACTCTGCAATGTGCTATTGCTTGGTTAGTGGTGACTGGGGACCACCAGATTCACCCTGGCAGTTCTCTGCACACATTTTTAGTGGTTACAGTTGTGGGGTGCTACTTGCATCCTGTAGGTGGAGGCCGGGGAGGTTGGCAAACATTCTACAACCTGCAGGATAGTTCCCACATAAAGACTATCAGGCCCAACACATTCATAGAGTGGAGGTTGAGAAATCCTGGATTTTATTAATCTGAATATGTTCTTCTCCTGTAGCTAGAAATTAGAGGCTGGCAGCTGTTAACATTTGTTTTGTCAGTTATTCAATCATCATATTTCTTTTATCTCAAAATGGAAAAATGGTTGCCATAGCTCCAGAAATCGTGTTCTAGCTCAGTGCAAAGAGTAAGTGGAAAGGGAAACAGTCAACCATATTTGTCCCCTAAAATAGGAACGGAAATCATTTCAAGAACCATAACCTGGGAAATGTTCATTTTCATCTGAAAGAAGAAAATTGGGGCATCTTATCATCATTAGATGCAAGGAAAGCTTGGAAATCAATGACCTGGTCTTCAAATGTATCTGAGAGATGGTAGCAAGGAGAGGTTGGGAATCCAGATCTACCCCAGGACACATGGCTCATAATTAACACACATCCCTGAGAAATTATTCTTAAAATAAGAGCATTCATGGATGCCAAATATTCTTCCATGCTGTAGTATCTTCAGAATAAAAAGGGTTATGTAGGAAAAACTCACTCTTTTCAGATTGTTTCCCAGATACGTAGCTCTGATTTCAAATTTCCTAAAATCTCTTAAGATAGAACGAATTCTTTTCATGAAGGGCAGCCCTCTGTCCTTTGGAGTCTTTGCTGAGCTCCAAC